>NC_069503.1:499724217-499871717 GCF_027579735.1 Bombina bombina | reverse complement strand
ATGGGAAGATCTTCCGGCTGCGCTGCACCAATAGATCTATTATTTAGTGAGCTGCGGCGACGGGCTGACTGAGACTCTGTACAGTAATGTAATCCATAAAAGTAGCAGGCTGAGACAGATGAAAAAAAAATAAACAAAAAAATAAACAAAAAAAAAGTTTGTGCTCAAGGCAGCTGGGGCCCCTCTGAGGGCAGGGGCCCGGTCGCAGCCGCGACTTCTGCACCACCGGTAGTTACGCCCCTGGGGTTAGGTTTAGGGGTTAATAACATTAGTATAGTGGCGGGGACTTTGGGGACGGCAGATTAGGGGTTAAAAACTGTAATGTAGGTGGCGGTGACATTGGGGGCGGCAGATTATGGTTTAATAACTGTAATGTAGGTTGCGGCGATGTTAGGAAAAGCAGATTAGGGGTTAATAATATTTAACTAGTGTTTGCGAAGCAGGAGTGCGGTGGTTTAGGGGTTAATATGTTTATTATAGTGGCGGCGATGTCAGAAGCGGCAGATTAGGGGTTAATAATTTTATTTTAGTTTTTGCAATGCGGGAGGGCCTAGGTTTAGGGGTTAATAGGTAGTTTATGGGTGTTAGTGTACTTTTTAGCACTTTAGTTATGAGTTTTATGTTACAGCTCTGTAGCGTAAAACCCATAACTACTGACTTTCAGTTTACGGTATGGATCTTGACGGTATTGGCTGTACCGCTCACTTTTTGGCCTCCCAGGCAAACTCGTAATACCAGCGCAAAGGAAGTCCCATTGAAAAGGGACTTTTTGAAAGCTGAGTTACATTGCGTTACGACCAAAAAAGTGTGCGGTACAGAAATACCTGCAAAACTCGTAATACCAGTGGTAGTGAAATAGAGCCTTAACACTGCTTTTTCACTCATACCGCAAAACTCGTAATCTAGCAGATACTTATTTACAACTGCATTTTATATTCTTGTATATATGTACAATATTAGCATTGTGTGTATTACTAATAATTTGTCAATTACAATATTTTTCACATATGAGTAAAGAATGATCAGAATACATTTTTCTATTAACAGAATGAAAATATTTGTATACCATATGTTTTGCATTTCCTTATAAATATTACTACCTACTATGGATTATTCTCAACATATTTTTAATCATAGTTATCCAATCATCAGTTCAAGAGTTATTGTTATATACACTGGATAGAAATGGCTAATTACATGGATTTTTAATGATCAAATCAGATTTTGTCCTTTTCTTATTTAAGTCTTTTATGAGTACACTCGGGGTATATAAGATTAGATCAAAAAACATATTAAAGGGACATGAAACCCAAAAAAATTATTTCATGATTCAGATAGAGAATACAATTTCAAACAACTTTCTAATTTACTTCTATTATCTAATCTGTTTCTTTCTCTTGGAATCATTAGTTGAAGGAGCAGCAATGCACTACTGATTTCTAACTGAACACATGGGTGAGCCAATCACAATCAATATATATATGCAGGCACCAATCAACAGCTAGAACCTAGGTTCTCTGCTGCTCCTGAGCTTGCCTAGATAAAACTTTCAGCAAAGGATAACAAGAGAAGGAAGCAAATTAAATAATATGTAAAGTAAATTGGAAAGTTGTTTAAAATTGTATTCTCTATCTGAATCATGAAAGAAAAAATTTGGATTTCATGTCCCTTTAATTTATTGGTAGAAGTTCATGATATCAAATTCAGAGTTAAAGCAATTTGGTATCTGTGTGTCTAATGAAAGTATCCAATATGTTTCTTGTTTTGATAATATATCCATGTTGTTACCACCGCTTCTTGGTAGGCTTATTAGCTCTAAAGCTGACCATTTGAAATTCCTTACATCCTTTTAATGATCTTCAATAAAATGTCTTGCAAGTGCTGAGCATGAGATATCAAGCTTTCTATACCCCAAATGTTCTCTGATACTTTTTCTTACAGTTTTGTATGTCATACCCACATATTGTTTTTTATGCTCGGAAAATTCAACAATGTAAACCACATATGTTGAGGAACAATTAATGCACCCTTTTGTGCGAAACTGTTTCCCATTACTGTAAGAAAAGAATGTATCACCACTTTTTTGGTAATCACATGCTTTGCACAAGCTTTTCCCACATCTGAAGGTTCCATTACATGTGAGCCAAGAACTCGTCCGTTTTTTGTCTGGAAGCCTACTAGGGGATAACTTGTTCCCTAGAGTCATATTTTTTGAAAAGACAAACCTACATTCCTTTTCTATTTCCTCCTTAAGTATATCATCACCAAGTATTAGGGGAATATATTTGTTTACAATATCACAAATGGCATAAAACTGTCTGGAGTATTGTGTTATAAAAGGGGGCACTGTTCTTGGTTGTTTCTTCGCTTTGTAGACAGAAGGATGTCTTTATTCAGAGGTTTCACCTGGTTTAATGCTTTTGTTAAAACATTCTTATTATAAGTTATAACCTCTTTCCTCCAGTCTCTTTGTAATGGTTTTGCTCTCTTTGCAAATTTTACCTCATCATTGCAAATTCTTTTAGCTCTAAGGAATTGACTTTTGGCAATGCCACTAAATACATGTTTTGGATGGAAACTTGATGCACATAACTAAGTATTGCCAGAAATTTCCAGACAAAGTAATTTCAAGGAAATTGATGCTGTCTTTTTTCCATTCTGCAGTAAAAGAAACCCCAAAGTTATTGTCCTTTAGATACTTCTGTAGCAAAAAGAAAAGAAAGCGCAAATCCTATCAAGGTCAATGTTTTTTTTTGTTCTTTATTAGCACACACGGTTAAAAACACTTACAGGTATAAAAACAATACAAGCCTGTATCCCAATTGTAAGGAACAACAGAATAAGTCCCAATAGAAACCGCTTCAGCGTTCTCACAGTCACAGAGGAGCTTCGTCAAGCCCCGCCCCCAATGTGTTTCGTTTGGCCTATCCGAACTTTCTCAAGAGGAAATGATGATACGTTGTGTATTACTACGTCTCCCCAAGTTGTTTCCAATTGGTCTATTTCGGCCAATCCGTTCCGTCCATCCTGACCTGCCTTCCATTAATGGGCGTGATAGTCAATGCATCATATATCCGGAACCCAGGAGTTCTGTCATAGTTGTCGTTTTGAGTCATTTGATACTGGCCAATCAGTACATGCGATTCAGACCAGCCTCCAAGTATATTGTGTAGTCTGTATCAGACAGAACATTAGGGACCAGCCTCCAGTGATCTTGTAATTCATAACGGACTACAATACACATAATCTTATTAAAACACCTTCATAATATGCATAAACACAATCAAGCTAAAATATAAAAATATAAAAAAAGTTATTACATATTATGGCCACAATGACTTACTGAGCATGAAAAAAGGTGGATAATAACTTATTGTCAAATCTTTCCCATAGTTAAACATTCATATTGTTCACTGTTGGCATTGCACAATTAAAAATATATCTCTAAAATATCACAATTCATATTTATATATACACCTAAGTAAAAAAATGAATTGATAATTACATCATATAAACCACTATATAAAACATTAAAAACATTAATAAAACAGTACATTTCATATTCTCATTTAAAATCTAAATGTTTAAATAAACACCTTAATACATATGTCTAAAAACCAATACAGCACACTACGTTCTAGAAAAAAGGCTCATGCCATGAAGACTTGTAGATCCAATTCAATATTCAGCCCCTTGGGCACCATACAATCCAATAAATGGATCCATTTAGTTTCACATTGCCTTCATTTCATGAGTCTTTGTTGCTCATTACCTACAGAAGGAGATATTAGTTCTATCACTCTAACTGAGAGATTTGAGGGATTTTGTCCATGGAAGATCTTAAAATGCTCAGAGACACTGTGATTTTCATAGCCCCTTTCTATATTATCTATGTGTTCATATATGCGGCGCTTAACTTTTCTTTTTGTTCTGCCTAAATACATTATTCCACATTCACAAGTTAGGCAATACACTGCATACATGGACACACATGAAACTTTATCTTTGATTTTAAATTCCTTTGATTGATCCCAATTATGTACAGCATCCCCTTTCTTTATTGATCCACACATACAGCAGTTGAACCTGCCACACTTGAATGTCCTCCCTTTATTAGAACACCATGCTAAGAGGTTCCCTGTATTTGTAGATTTTTTAGACCTTAATTTGGAAGGAGCTATTATATTTTTAATATTTTTGTTCTTTTTAAAAATTGTAACTGGATTAGTTTCCAAATGTGGCCCTAAAACAGGGTCCATTCTTAAAATGTTCCAATGTTTTTTTAGGGTTGATTTAATGAAACTTGCCCCCGTATTGTATGCAGTAATACATTTTGCTCCCATTTTATTTTGATTAGTTTTGGTTTTATCCTTACTACTTAGAAGATCCTCTCTTGTTTTTCCCTTACTGATCCTTCTTGCCCTTCCTAGTAGTTCTCTATCATAACCTTTTTGTACAAACTTTTTTTCAAGGATGTCAGCTTCTTCTTCAAAATCATCTATATTTGTACAGTTTCTTCAAATTCTTAAAAATTGCCCCAACGGTATATTATTTTTCCACTGGGGCAAATGTCCACTTTCTGCATTTAAGAAACTGTTACTGTCTGTACTTTTCCTGAAATTCTTCACAGCTATCTTGTTGCTACTCTGATCTACATATAGGAGCATTGACTTTCCCTGTGAACTCAAGATTGAAATTATTGTTGTTCATATAATTAATGAATTCCAGTGCATCCTTTTCACCCCCCTTCCATACTATTAGAATGTCGTCAATGTATCTCTGGTACATCACGACATTCTCTACAAAGGGATTATTGTTCCATACATATCTCTCCTCGAAGGCTGCCATAAAAATGTTGGCATAAGATGGGGCCATTGAGGTCCCCATTGCTGTTCCCCTAATCTGTTGGTAATATTTGCCCTCAAAAGAGAAATAGTTATGGAACAAAAGAACTAGCTGTCACCTCATCTGATTTCCAGATAAATATTAAGTCATCTATAAATCTTCTAAAGAAACATACAGTATTTCCTCTCTTAAGGCGTTACTATCTGTGAATATATATATATATATATATATATATATATATATAGAGAGAGAGAGAGAGAGAGCGAGATAACAACAAAACAAGAGTATTGCATTGAGCAATGATACTTTTTTATTAGACTAAATATACATTTATAAGATGACAAGCTTTCGGGAGTATTCCTTTCCTTTTTCAAGTCTGAAGCAATACTGACCAATTCAATGGAATTTACAGATTATATCTTGAAACACAAACTGGCTAAAAAGGAAAGTTTTACAGAGGTCTGAGTGCAGGAAGACGAGGGGGTGTCGTAAAAATCATGAGGGCCACTTAGGTGATAGAGGCAGACAGTTACTTGTGCAGTAAAACAGACAGGGGAAATATATATTTTTACATAGAGCATATACTGACTTGAAGTTATATATCAACATGAAATCAATATGTATAAATATGTGAAATTATGTATACAGTGGGAGTAATAAATAGTCAAAAAAGAAAAAAGGAAAGAAGTAGAAGAAAGGAAAAAAAAAGAAAAAAAAGAAAATAGGGAATAGTAATAATTGCAAAAGTATGTGCATAGGCTTACTTGTGTACCTATGTATAAAGAGTGTGGAATATACAATGTAATAGACTATATGAAAGTACATTACAAAAAATGTTGATAATGTGTTAAGAACCCAGAGTCCACATTTAGTCCAGAATTTAGTGAGTTGAAGTGCATTATCATTTTCATTTCAAATGATTTTCTTTCCATTGTGTTTTTGAAGTTGCCTCTGAAAATCTTGATTTTGAGGTTTTGGATGGAGTGGTCAGGTTGGGTGAAATGGTGACCAACAGGGGTACATATATATGTAAATGTATGTGTGTGTGTGTGTGTGTGTGTATGTATGTATGCATGCATGAATGAACGTATGTATGTATATATATATATATATATATAATATCAATCACACATACTGTGCCAGCTAGTACACTCTCCAGCGGCATATCTTGGGAAATATTAATATAGCAGAAGCCATATGTGCATATAGGTCACTGTATGTCCTTATGAATGTCTATGACCCGGGGTGGGTGGGGGGGACTTTATGGATTCTTGCACCGGGGCCCTGGGGTTTCTAGTTACTCATCTGTGCAAGGTTCTAATTTTTGGAAGTAAAAAAAAGGCAGGGAACGTATTATTTAATTGGGACTTAGCCAAACAGAGGAGGAAAGGGATTTGGGAGTAGTAATAGAGAACACGCTAAAGTAGGGTGCACAATGCAGGGCAGTGGCTTCTAAGGCTATAAAGATACTAGCATATGTTAAAAGAGGCATTGACGAAAGGGAAGAAATCATAATTCTGTCACTATATAAATTACCGGTAAGACCGCACCTTAAAGGGATAGGAAAGTCAAAATAAAACTTGCAAGATTCAGATAGAGCGAATCTAGATTGAAAGTAAGAAGGCGCCAGACATAGGGTAATATTGTTACAATCTGCAAACACGCTCAAGTAACATATAGATGGAATACTTACAAACGAAACGGCACCAAATTGTGCCTAGTGAGACAGACCGGGACCTCAACCGTCGCCCGGAAGACCAACCAATGGCATGCACCAAACTCCCGCAGTCACGTGAATGTTGTAGCCAATCACCATTTCTTTGGGCTCACACACCTTCCTTGCAGACGTCCGATTCAAAAAATAGGATCACAGTGTAGACAAACCAGGTGTCCCATACACTGCGGTTTCAAGATATTGATTGGTAACAGTGCTAGAGTGAAAGTAAAACCCACTCCAAACGAGGTACACTAAAAACAATTTATTTAAAATGTTTTAAAAACAGAATTTATGTTTACCTGATAAATTACTTTCTCCAACGGTGTGTCCGGTCCACGGCGTCATCCTTACTTGTGGGATATTCTCCTCCCCAACAGGAAATGGCAAAGAGCCCAGCAAAGCTGGTCACATGATCCCTCCTAGGCTCCGCCTACCCCAGTCATTCGACCGACGTTAAGGAGGAATATTTGCATAGGAGAAACCATATGATACCGTGGTGACTGTAGTTAAAGAAAATAAATTATCAGACCTGATTAAAAAAACCAGGGCGGGCCGTGGACCGGACACACCGTTGGAGAAAGTAATTTATCAGGTAAACATAAATTCTGTTTTCTCCAACATAGGTGTGTCCGGTCCACGGCGTCATCCTTACTTGTGGGAACCAATACCAAAGCTTTAGGACACGGATGAAGGGAGGGAGCAAATCAGGTCACCTAAATGGAAGGCACCACGGCTTGCAAAACCTTTCTCCCAAAAATAGCCTCAGAAGAAGCAAAAGTATCAAACTTGTAAAATTTGGTAAAAGTGTGCAGTGAAGACCAAGTCGCTGCCCTACATATCTGATCAACAGAAGCCTCGTTCTTGAAGGCCCATGTGGAAGCCACAGCCCTAGTGGAATGAGCTGTGATTCTTTCGGGAGGCTGCCGTCCGGCAGTCTCGTAAGCCAATCTGATGATGCTTTTAATCCAAAAAGAGAGAGAGGTAGAAGTTGCTTTTTGACCTCTCCTTTTACCAGAATAAACAACAAACAAGGAAGATGTTTGTCTAAAATCCTTTGTAGCATCTAAATAGAATTTTAGAGCGCGAACAACATCCAAATTGTGCAACAAACGTTCCTTCTTTGAAACTGGTTTCGGACACAGAGAAGGTACGATAATCTCCTGGTTAATGTTTTTGTTAGAAACAACTTTTGGAAGAAAACCAGGTTTAGTACGTAAAACCACCTTATCTGCATGGAACACCAGATAAGGAGGAGAACACTGCAGAGCAGATAATTCTGAAACTCTTCTAGCAGAAGAGATTGCAACTAAAAACAAAACTTTCCAAGATAATAACTTAATATCAACGGAATGTAAGGGTTCAAACGGAACCCCCTGAAGAACTGAAAGAACTAAATTGAGACTCCAAGGAGGAGTCAAAGGTTTGTAAACAGGCTTAAGTCTAACCAGAGCCTGAACAAAGGCTTGAACATCTGGCACAGCTGCCAGCTTTTTGTGAAGTAACACAGACAAGGCAGAAATCTGTCCCTTCAGGGAACTTGCAGATAATCCTTTTTCCAATCCTTCTTGAAGGAAGGATAGAATCTTAGGAATCTTAACCTTGTCCCAAGGGAATCCTTTAGATTCACACCAACAGATATATTTTTTCCAAATTTTGTGGTAAATTTTTCTAGTTACAGGCTTTCTGGCCTGAACAAGAGTATCGATAACAGAATCTGAGAACCCTCGCTTCGATAAGATCAAGCGTTCAATCTCCAAGCAGTCAGCTGGAGTGAAACCAGGTTCGGATGTTCGAACGGACCCTGAACAAGAAGGTCTTGTCTCAAAGGTAGCTTCCAAGGTGGAGCCGATGACATATTCACCAGATCTGCATACCAAGTCCTGCGTGGCCACGCAGGAGCTATCAAGATCACCGACGCCCTCTCCTGATTGATCCTGGCTACCAGCCTGGGGATGAGAGGAAACGGCGGGAACACATAAGCTAGTTTGAAGGTCCAAGGTGCTACTAGTGCATCCACTAGAGCCGCCTTGGGATCCCTGGATCTGGACCCGTAGCAAGGAACTTTGAAGTTCTGACGAGAGGCCATCAGATCCATGTCTGGAATGCCCCACAGCTGAGTGACTTGGGCAAAGATTTCCGGATGGAGTTCCCACTCCCCCGGATGCAATGTCTGACGACTCAGAAAATCCGCTTCCCAATTTTCCACTCCTGGGATGTGGATAGCGGACAGGTGGCAGGAGTGAGACTCCGCCCATAGAATGATTTTGGTCACTTCTTCCATCGCTAGAGAACTCCTTGTTCCCCCCTGATGGTTGATGTACGCAACAGTTGTCATGTTGTCTGATTGAAACCGTATGAACTTGGCCCTCGCTAGCTGAGGCCAAGCCTTGAGAGTATTGAATATCGCTCTCAGTTCCAGAATATTTATCGGTAGAAGAGATTCTTCCCGAGACCAAAGACCCTGAGCTTTCAGGGCTCCCCAGACCGCGCCCCAGCCCATCAGACTGGCGTCGGTCGTGACAATGACCCACTCTGGTCTGCGGAATGTCATCCCTTGTGACAGGTTGTCCAGGGACAGCCACCAACGGAGTGAGTCTCTGGTCCTCTGATTTACTTGTATCTTCGGAGACAAGTCTGTATAATCCCCATTCCACTGACTGAGCATGCACAGTTGTAATGGTCTTAGATGAATGCGCGCAAAAGGAACTATGTCCATTGCCGCGACCATCAACCCGATCACTTCCATGCACTGAGCTATGGAAGGAAGAGGAACGGAATGAAGTATCCGACAAGAGTCTAGAAGCTTTGTTTTTCTGGCCTCTGTCAGAAATATCCTCATTTCTAAGGAGTCTATTATTGTTCCCAAGAAGGGAACCCTTGTTGACGGAGATAGAGAACTCTTTTCCACGTTCACTTTCCATCCGTGAGATCTGAGAAAGGCCAGGACGATGTCCGTGTGAGCCTTTGCTTGAGGAAGGGACGACGCTTGAATCAGAATGTCGTCCAAGTAAGGTACTACAGCAATGCCCCTTGGTCTTAGCACAGCTAGAAGGGACCCTAGTACCTTTGTGAAAATCCTTGGAGCAGTGGCTAATCCGAAAGGAAGCGCCACGAACTGGTAATGCTTGTCCAGGAATGCGAACCTTAGGAACCGATGATGTTCCTTGTGGATAGGAATATGTAGATACGCATCCTTTAAATCCACCGTGGTCATGAATTGACCTTCCTGGATGGAAGGAAGAATAGTTCGAATGGTTTCCATCTTGAACGATGGAACCTTGAGAAACTTGTTTAAGATCTTGAGATCTAAGATTGGTCTGAACGTTCCCTCTTTTTTGGGAACTATGAACAGATTGGAGTAGAACCCCATACCTTGTTCTCTTAATGGAACAGGATGAATCACTCCCATTTTTAACAGGTCTTCTACACAATGTAAGAATGCCTGTCTTCTTATGTGGTCTGAAGACAACTGAGACCTGTGGAACTTCCCCCTTGGGGGAAGTCCCTTGAATTCCAGAAGATAACCTTGGGAGACTATTTCTAGCGCCCAAGGATCCAGAACATCTCTTGCCCAAGCCTGAGCGAAGAGAGAGAGTCTGCCCCCCACCAGATCCGGTCCCGGATCGGGGGCCAACATTTCATGCAGTCTTGGTAGCAGTGGCAGGTTTCTTGGCCTGCTTTCCCTTGTTCCAGCCTTGCATTGGTCTCCAAGCTGGCTTGGCTTGAGAAGTATTACCCTCTTGCTTAGAGGACGTAGCACCTCGGGCTGGTCCGTTTCTACGAAAGGGACGAAAGTTAGGTTTATTTTTTGCCTTGAAAGGCCGATCCTGAGGAAGGGCGTGGCCCTTACCCCCAGTGATATCAGAGATAATCTCTTTCAAGTCAGGGCCAAACAGCGTTTTCCCCTTGAAAGGAATGTTAAGTAGCTTGTTCTTGGAAGACGCATCAGCCGACCAAGATTTCAACCAAAGCGCTCTGCGCGCCACAATAGCAAACCCAGAATTCTTAGCCGCTAACCTAGCCAATTGCAAAGTGGCGTCTAGGGTGAAAGAATTAGCCAATTTGAGAGCATTGATTCTGTCCATAATCTCCTCATAAGGAGGAGAATCACTATCGACCGCCTTTATCAGCTCATCGAACCAGAAACATGCGGCTGTAGCGACAGGGACAATGCATGCAATTGGTTGTAGAAGGTAACCCTGCTGAACAAACATCTTTTTAAGCAAACCTTCTAATTTTTTATCCATAGGATCTTTGAAAGCACAACTATCCTCTATGGGTATAGTGGTGCGTTTGTTTAAAGTGGAAACCGCCCCCTCGACCTTGGGGACTGTCTGCCATAAGTCCTTTCTAGGGTCGACCAAAGGAAACAATTTTTTAAATATGGGGGGAGGGACGAAAGGAATACCGGGCCTTTCCCATTCTTTATTAACAATGTCCGCCACCCGCTTGGGTATAGGAAAAGCTTCTGGGAGCCCCGGCACCTCTAGGAACTTGTCCATTTTACATAGTTTCTCTGGGATGACCAACTTGTCACAATCATCCAGAGTGGATAATACCTCCTTAAGCAGAATGCGGAGATGTTCCAACTTAAATTTAAATGCAATCACATCAGGTTCAGCCTGTTGAGAAATGTTCCCTGAATCAGTAATTTCTCCCTCAGACAAAACTTCCCTGGCCCCATCAGACTGGGTTAGGGGCCCTTCAGAGATATTAGTATCAGCGTTGCCATGCTCTTCAGTATCTAAAACAGAGCAGCCGCGCTTACGCTGACAAGTGTTCATTTGGGCTAAAATGTTTTTGACAGAATTATCCATTACAGCCGTTAATTGTTGCATAGTAAGGAGTATTGGCGCGCTAGATGTACTAGGGGCCTCCTGAGTGGGCAAGACTCGTGTAGACGAAGGAGGGAATGATGCAGTACCATGCTTACTCCCCTCACTTGAGGAATCATCTTGGGCATCATTGTCATTATCACATAAATCACATTTATTTAAATGAATAGGAATTCTGGCTTCCCCACATTCAGAACACAGTCTATCTGGTAGTTCAGACATGTTAAACAGGCATAAACTTGATAACAAAGTACAAAAACGTTTTAAAATAAAACCGTTACTGTCACTTTAAATTTTAAACTGAACACACTTTATTACTGCAATTGCGAAAAAACATGAAGGAATTGTGCAAAATTCACCAAATTTTCACCACAGTGTCTTAAAGCCTTAAAAGTATTGCACACCAAATTTGGAAGCTTTAACCCTTAAAATAACGGAACCGGAGCCGTTTTAAACTTTAACCCCTTTACAGTCCCTGGTATCTGCTTTGCTGAGACCCAACCAAGCCCAAAGGGGAATACGATACCAAATGACGCCTTCAGAAAGTCTTTCCTAAGTGTCAGAGCTCCTCTCACATGCGACTGCATGCCATGCCTCTCAAAAACAAGTGCGCCACACCGGCGCGAAAATGAGGCTCTGCTTATGCTTTGGGAAAGCCCCTAAGGTATAAGGTGTCTAATACAGTGCCTGCCGATATTATTATATCAAAATACCCAGATAAAATGATTCCTCAAGGCTAAATATGTGTTAATAATGAATCGATTTAGCCCAAAAAAAGTCTACAGTCTTAATAAGCCCTTGTGAAGCCCTTATTTACGATCGTAATAAACATGGCTTACCGGATCCCATAGGGAAAATGACAGCTTCCAGCATTACATCGTCTTGTTAGAATGTGTCATACCTCAAGCAGCAAGAGACTGCATACTGTTCCCCCAACTGAAGTTAATTGCTCTCAACAGTCCTGTGTGGAACAGCCATGGATTTTAGTTACGGTTGCTAAAATCATTTTCCTCATACAAACAGAAATCTTCATCTCTTTTCTGTTTCTGAGTAAATAGTACATACCAGCACTATTTCAAAATAACAAACTCTTGATTGAATAATAAAAACTACAGTTAAACACTAAAAAACTCTAAGCCATCTCCGTGGAGATGTTGCCTGTACAACGGCAAAGAGAATGACTGGGGTAGGCGGAGCCTAGGAGGGATCATGTGACCAGCTTTGCTGGGCTCTTTGCCATTTCCTGTTGGGGAGGAGAATATCCCACAAGTAAGGATGACGCCGTGGACCGGACACACCTATGTTGGAGAAATCAGCAACGCGTTTCTCGACCATGCAAGGTCGTTTCATCAGGCTTAAATACACAGTATGGTATTCCCGCTGCTTATGTACCTCTTCTAACCAATCACAACATCTAAAACCTCACACACCTTTAAGGAGGGCGGATATGTTATTCTCAGTGAGCACGTTTATTTCAGACCACATTGGAAATCATGCTATTATTCTTAACTATGCATTATATCATAGCAATGCTAATATAAGTCCTCTACATATTTGAATTTTATTTAGATCTTATGTTATTTCATTTCATTATACTATCTTGCGTGACTATTTCTCTTTGAATATTTCATTAATTATTATTATTCTATTTCCTCTATCATGAACTATATACTATTAAAAGGGGCTCTATATATAATACATCTACAGTATATTCTAATGTAATCTCAATAGAAATGTGCCCAAATTTTACCTTAGTCTCAATGATTATGTCAATATCTTATGTAAAATACACACATTCTGACATTACGCTATATAGCGTTTCAAAATAACAAATAATGTTTATGAATTTATTTCTTATGGTTTTATGATATAGTTATTAAGTGTCATAAAATTATGTATCAATAAAATCAATTATTATGTTTTCTAAACCATTTGACCAAAAAGACATATTTGTTCATAATTTGCATATTAATGCTTATGTATTTGACCATCAATTGATATAGGGTAATTGTTCTTAACTGGTATCATAATAGAGCTGGCTATGGTTTAATTGACCAAAAAGACTTATTGTCTTTATCTCATAATACACTCCTATTTATGTCTTTGTATTGGTTATTGTTCTCTATACATAATAATGTATTTACTTTGTTTATTCAATGGTTTGATTATTTAATTTTGTTGATTAATTAAAGGCTGCAAGGTCAATATTCAAGTTAAGGCCTAATGGATGTAAGGTTTGTAACCTATATATCCAAAAGGTCTCTCTTTGTCTTAATCTGAAAAAACGATTGTAAAGATCAGATTTAGGGATATGTTCTATTGGAGTTATTTTTAAACAGCATGGATTTCCGTCATGTTTTGCATTACAGTGTCTGGATACACTATGTAATTTATAATTCTTTTTAACATTACGAAAGTGTTCGGACCATCTTACACTTAGGCGTCTGCAAGTGCGACCTATATATTGATGTCCACAAATACAAGTTAACATGTATATTATATAGTTAGATGCACATGTCATTCGACTATTCATTCTATATGTTTTCGAGGTGACATTTGATTGAAATGTGTTTACATTATTAGTAATATGATCGCACATCTTACATTTCTTATTATTGCATTTAAAACTCCCTTTTCTTAGTCGTTCACTGATATTTTTATTTCCAAATTGGTTCGGTCTTTCTCCATTATTTTTATTTTGCATGATTTTGATCTTATTTTTAACAATTTTGCTGGGTGCTAAGATCCTTTTTAGGTTTGGTGCCTTTTTAAAGACTACTGTTGGTTTTGTGTCAAGTAACTGACCCAATATAGGATCCTTCTTGAGAATTTTCCAATGTTTATCTATACTTCTTTTTATCATATCATGATTGCAATTATATTCTGTAATAAACATGACTTGATTTTCTCGGCTCTCTTGAGATCTATTAGAATTTTTTGAGAAATATAAATTTCTGTCATCATTTTTAGCTCTTTCATATCCACTATTAATGATATGTTCTGGATACCTTTTTTCTCTAAATCTTTTTTTGAGGATTTGGCTCTGGGACTCATAATCCGTTATGTTACTGCAATTTCTACGGATTCGTTTGAACTGCCCGTAGGGTACATTTATCTTCCATGGCTGATGGTGATTGCTCCTATAGTCTAAGTAACTATTACAGTCAACTTGCTTAAAGTGTGTGCTGGTAATAATTTTGTTGTTATCGAAACGTATTGATAGGTCCAAGAAAACCACACCACTATCATCTATTGTACTAGTGAATTTTAAGCATCTATTGTTATTATTTAGATGCTTTACGAAGTTTTCTGCTGATAATTTGTCGCCTTTCCAGACGATAATCAAATCATCTATAAAACGGCCATAGTATACCAGGTTCGCCCCAAAGTTTGGGTCATATATGTACTGTTGTTCGAAAGATCCCATGTATAAATTGGCATAACTAGGGGCGAACCTGGTACCCATGGCCGTTCCTCTAACCTGAAGATAGTATTCATCTTGAAAAATAAAATAATTATGGTGTAAAATAAACGAAATTAATGATAAAATGAATTCTTTTTGGGTATCTGGTAGATACATGTCTGTCTCTAGAACTTCAGAAATAGCTTGGATACCCATTGCATGTGGGATGTTAGAGTATAGGGCTTGTACATCACATGTGATCCAAATTAGGTCACAAGTGATGTTAATTTTTTCAAGTTTACTAATCAAGTCCGATGAGTCTCGTATATAGGAGGTTAGACCTATTACGTACTTCTGTAAAAAGAAGTCAACGTAAGATGAAGCATTGTCTGTTAAACTCCCTATTCCCGAGATTATCGGGCGACCGGGTGGACATTTGGAGTCTTTATGCAACTTGGGGAGATGGTAATAAAAGGCTTTGTTAGGTTCGGTTGGAATTAAATAATTTTTTTCTTTTTTATTTACTATACCTTCTTTATAGGCACACTCTACTATATCCCCCAATGTGGCCAAGTATTTATTAGTTGGGTCAAATGACAATTTAATGTAATAATTCTTGTCATCCAGGATTCTATTTGCCTCTGTTAAATAGTCTGTCAGATTTTGAATGACAGTTCCCCCGCCTTTATCGGCTTGTCTTATGACGATAGACTTATCATTTTTTAAAGACTGAAGGGCCTGTTTCTCATTCCAATAGAGGTTGTTCTTTTTATTTAAACTCTTTGGAATCTGATCTAAGTCATCGGTAACCAATTGTCTGAAAATTTCTATATGGGCATTATTTTGAAGTTTAGGAATAAAGTTTGATTTATTTCTAAAGTTTGTATGGATGAAACCTTCACACAAATGGTCCATTAATGATTCAGGCTCAAATGTAGGAACAATTTGGTTTTTGAGCCTGGCGTCCATACTATCCAACAAAACAGGCAACATGGTTTCCTCTCTTAATTTTTTCTCTGCAAAAAATTTTTGCATCGAAAGCTTTTGTGTGAATCTATTAAGATCAACAAATAGGGAAAACATGTTGTGTGTATTGGAAGGACTAAATGACAATCCTTTTCCTATCACCCTGATTTCGTCGTCTGACAATGGACGGGATGATAGATTAAAGATGCCCCTACCTAGTTCCTGTAGTCTTGCCTTTTTGTAGGCTGTACTTCTTCCTCTACATCCTCGTCTGTGTGAGGTCTTTTGCCTTTGTATGGTGAGGTTAGGCTGACTACAGGTTCCAGGTAACTGGCAATCTTTTTTTGTTTCCAAATTGGTTGTCTTGGGCGCTGTTCTAAAAAATGGTTTCCTGAAGTGGATGGTTGGGGATTATTTACCTCATTATATTGGAATGGCCTTTCGGCACAGTTTTGAGGATTTAGGTCACTCAGTGTATGATACCTATTTGAGGTGCTAATTTCAGTGTATTCTTGGGGACTAGAATTTCTTACATTTTGAGTATGTTCTCGAGACATATTTTCTACTGGTGTTCTCATATGAGGTGTTTGGTTACTAAACATCATTTGATCATTTGACCAATGGTTATTAGGCGATGGTCTATAGTGATTGTATTGATCACGTGGATTCCTATCCCTGTTATGATGATGAAAATTTCTTTCATCTCTCACATAACCATAATTGTTTGTATTAGATGGGCCATTATGGGACCAATTCTGATCAGATGTCTGATGTTGTTCCTTCCTAGGTTTTGGTTGATTATATGTATTCTGTCTATAGTCTCTGTCATGATAATTCGATACTTGTCTATTATAATTTCCGTTATTATAATTACCTGAATTTTTCTTGTTATTGTTATTATTATTATTTTTGTTTTTGTGTTTATGATGACTAACCACTGTCCATCTACCATCATAATATTGATTGTTGGTAGGTGTGACTGGTGTCATCAGATTTTCTTCCTCTGAATGCTCATTTGAATTAGATGTTTCTGTCTGTATTTTCTTTCTATTATAAGTGTAAATTTCACCTTTAAGGTAATCCTCATTGTCCCTGGCTAATTTTCGATTTTTGTTTTCCATAAGTTCTTTCTGATAGTTATCTGTTTTTTGCAAAACCATATAATTAAATTCTTCGTATTGTTTAGTAGTTTTATATTTGTCTAGGCTTTGTTGGACTACTTCTATTTCTTTAGATATTTTTTCAACTAGAGATTTCCGATAGGAAATCAGAATTTTCATAAGAGATATTGAACAAATTGTTAATGTGTCCTCCCACTTTGTGTTTAATGGTTGGTCATCCTTAAATGAACAATTTTTAAGAATTCTTAACCCCCTAGGGACTTGGTTGGCATCCACATATTTTTGGAGCATCTCTGCATCTAACCAATGTCTACATTCATCATTTATAAGGTCTTCTAATTTTGCGAATAAAGTATGAATTGGCAGATGATCAATAGATGCATCTTCACTAGGGGCCACATTTGTGGATCCTACATGTGAAACTAATAATAGTCTCTTATTATGTCTTTCGTTAATAGAAAGCATATTTGGTAATTTCTACAAAAGTGGTGGATCTAAAGAGTTATTTAATTTTATTTTAAGCTTGTAAACCTATTTAATTGTATTTTGGTCAATATACCAATGTTACACTACTATTATGTGTCAGTGGATCAGAAATATATATATTCTTACAGTGATTGTTTTTTTTTATATGTAATTAATTGATATTTTATCAAACAGTGCTCAAATATGTTTTTCCAATAAATCAAGTGATAGTTATTCTTTCTACCAATTTGGTGATGCTAAATATTTTATAAAAAACAATGTGAGTGACTAAAACCTAAAATATGATTAACGTGTTTTTATAAATTTCTCACAATCTTTAAATCTCTAAAAAAAGGTTACTACAAGTTTTGGACTATACTAATTCTAAAAATATTGTGACTGAAAAATTCTTTCTACCAGTTTAGTGATACTAAATATTTTATAAAAAACAATGTGGTTGACTAAAACCTAAAATATGATTCACGTGTTTTGAAAATTCCTCACAATCTTTTAATCTCTAAAGAAAAAGGAAGGTTACTACAAGTTATAGACTATAATAGTTCTAAAAATGTTGTGACTGGATGTTCAGTGGCTAATTACTAATGCTGTATAAAATAACCAATGGAATACTACCTATATTAGCTGACAGGCTTGATGTGATTCAAAAATAATACCAAGACCGTATTTCAAATGTAGCACATAAACATTCAGATAGAAAACTTATCGTGCTACTGGCAAGGCAGCTGACAATGATATAACAGAAAACTATGCTTATGTATTCAGTGGCATGTAAAATCCCAATTAGCAACACTGAAAGATATCAATATTCAATAATAGTGTAGTGAGCAATATAGCATTAATATGATTCATATACTTTACAATTTAGTCCATTGTTCATGGTTCATGGTCCGGCGGCAACCTCAGACGGAAACAACTATCCGGTGGTTACAAAGGTTTCAGGGTTTCTTAGGACTCCCTGTAGAGGTGCGCTCACGGAAGGTAATAACAAATAATGTCAAATATACAGTCCAATCGAATCCAAAATACGGCAGCTCTTCCAATTGTTTATGGTACGATGAGCGAATCTAGATTGAAAGTAAGAAGGCGCCAGACATAGGGTAATATTGTTACAATCTGCAAACACGCTCAAGTAACATATAGATGGAATACTTACAAACGAAACGGCACCAAATTGTGCCTAGTGAGACAGACCGGGACCTCAACCGTCGCCCCGAAGACCAACCAATGGCATGCACCAAACTCCCGCAGTCACGTGAATGTTGTAGCCAATCACCGTTTCTTTGGGCTCACACACCTTCCTTGCAGACGTCCGATTCAAAAAATAGGATCACAGTGTAGACAAACCAGGTGTCCCATACACTGCGGTTTCAAGATATTGATTGGTAACAGTGCTAGAGTGAAAGTAAAACCCACTCCAAACGAGGTACACTAAAAACAATTTATTTAAAATGTTTTAAAATCAGCAACGCGTTTCTCGACCATGCAAGGTCGTTTCATCAGGCTTAAATACACAGTATGGTATTCCCGCTGCTTATGTACCTCTTCTAACCAATCACAACATCTAAAACCTCACACACCTTTAAGGAGGGCGGATATGTTATTCTCAGTGAGCACGTTTATTTCAGACCACATTGGAAATCATGCTATTATTCTTAACTTTGCATTATATCATAGCAATGCTAATATAAGTCCTCTACATATTTGAATTTTATTTAGATCTTATGTTATTTCATTTCATTATACTATCTTGCGTGACTATTTCTCTTTGAATATTTCATTAATTATTATTATTCTATTTCCTCTATCATGAACTATATACTATTAAAAGGGGCTCTATATATAATACATCTACAGTATATTCTAATGTAATCTCAATAGAAATGTGCCCAAATTTTACCTTAGTCTCAATGATTATGTCAATATCTTATGTAAAATACACACATTCTGACATTACGCTATATAGCGTTTCAAAATAACAAATAATGTTTATGAATTTATTTCTTATGGTTTTATGATATAGTTATTAAGTGTCATAAAATTATGTATCAATAAAATCAATTATTATGTGTTCTAAACCATTTGACCAAAAAGACATATTTGTTCATAATTTGCATATTAATGCTTATGTATTTGACCATCAATTGATATAGGGTAATTGTTCTTGACTGGTATCATAATAGAGCTGGCTATGGTTTAATTGACCAAAAAGACTTATTGTCTTTATCTCAAAATACACTCTTATTTATGTCTTTGTATTGGTTATTGTTCTCTATACGTAATAATGTATTTACTTTGTTTATTCAATGGTTTGATTATTTAATTTTGTTGATTAATTAAAGGCTGCAAGGTCAATATTCAAGTTAAGGCCTAGTGGATGTAAGGTTTGTAACCTATATATCCAAAAGGTCTCTCTTTGTCTTAATCTGAAAAAACGGTTGTAAAGATCAGATTTAGGGATATGTTCTATTGGAGTTATTTTTAAACAGCATGGATTTCCGTCATGCTTTGCATTACAGTGTCTGGATACACTATGTAATTTATAATTCTTTTTAACATTACGAAAGTGTTCGGACCATCTTACACTTAGGCGTCTGCAAGTGCGACCTATATATTGATGTCCACAAATACAAGTCAACATGTATATTATATAGTTAGATGCACATGTCATTCGACTATTCATTCTATATGTTTTCGAGGTGACATTTGATTGAAATGTGTTTACATTATTAGTAATATGATCGCACATCTTACATTTCTTATTATTGCATTTAAAACTCCCTTTTCTTAGTCGTTCACTGATATTTTTATTTCCAAATTGGTTCGGTCTTTCTCCATTATTTTTATTTTGCATGATTTTGATCTTATTTTTAACAATTTTGCTGGGTGCTAAGATCCTTTTTAGGTTTGGTGCCTTTTTAAAGACTACTGTTGGTTTTGTGTCAAGTAACTGACCCAATATAGGATCCTTCTTGAGAATTTTCCAATGTTTATCTATACTTCTTTTTATCATATCATGATTGCAATTATATTCTGTAATAAACATGACTTGATTTTCTCGGCTCTCTTGAGATCTATTAGAATTTTTTGAGAAATATAAATTTCTGTCATCATTTTTAGCTCTTTCATATCCACTATTAATGATATGTTCTGGATACCTTTTTTCTCTAAATCTTTTTTTGAGGATTTGGCTCTGGGACTCATAATCCGTTATGTTACTGCAATTTCTACGGATTCGTTTGAACTGCCCGTAGGGTACATTTATCTTCCATGGCTGATGGTGATTGCTCCTATAGTCTAAGTAACTATTACAGTCAACTTGCTTAAAGTGTGTGCTGGTAATAATTTTGTTGTTATCGAAACGTATTGATAGGTCCAAGAAAACCACACCACTATCATCTATTGTACTAGTGAATTTTAAGCCTCTATTGTTATTATTTAGATGCTTTACGAAGTTTTCTGCTGATAATTTGTCGCCTTTCCAGACGATAATCAAATCATCTATAAAACGGCCATAGTATACCAGGTTCGCCCCAAAGTTTGGGTCATATATGTACTGTTGTTCGAAAGATCCCATGTATAAATTGGCATAACTAGGGGCGAACCTGGTACCCATGGCCGTTCCTCTAACCTGAAGATAGTATTCAACTTGAAAAATAAAATAATTATGGTGTAAAATAAACGAAATTAATGATAAAATGAATTCTTTTTGGGTATCTGGTAGATACATGTCTGTCTCTAGAACTTCAGAAATAGCTTGGATACCCATTGCATGTGGGATGTTAGAGTATAGGGCTTGTACATCACATGTGATCCAAATTAGGTCACAAGTGATGTTAATCAAGTCATGTTTATTACAGAATATAATTGCAATCATGATATGATAAAAAGAAGTATAGATAAACATTGGAAAATTCTCAAGAAGGATCCTATATTGGGTCAGTTACTTGACACAAAACCAACAGTAGTCTTTAAAAAGGCACCAAACCTAAAAAGGATCTTAGCACCCAGCAAAATTGTTAAAAATAAGATCAAAATCATGCAAAATAAAAATAATGGAGAAAGACCGAACCAATTTGGAAATAAAAATATCAGTGAACGACTAAGAAAAGGGAGTTTTAAATGCAATAATAAGAAATGTAAGATGTGCGATCATATTACTAATAATGTAAACACATTTCAATCAAATGTCACCTCGAAAACATATAGAATGAATAGTCGAATGACATGTGCATCTAACTATATAATATACATGTTAACTTGTATTTGTGGACATCAATATATAGGTCGCACTTGCAGACGCCTAAGTGTAAGATGGTCCGAACACTTTCGTAATGTTAAAAAGAATTATAAATTACATAGTGTATCCAGACACTGTAATGCAAAACATGACGGAAATCCATGCTGTTTAAAAATAACTCCAATAGAACATATCCCTAAATCTGATCTTTACAATCGTTTTTTCAGATTAAGACAAAGAGAGACCTTTTGGATATATAGGTTACAAACCTTACATCCATTAGGCCTTAACTTGAATATTGACCTTGCAGCCTTTAATTAATCAACAAAATTAAATAATCAAACCATTGAATAAACAAAGTAAATACATTATTACGTATAGAGAACAATAACCAATACAAAGACATAAATAGGAGTGTATTATGAGATAAAGACAATAAGTCTTTTTGGTCAATTAAACCATAGCCAGCTCTATTATGATACCAGTTAAGAACAATTACCCTATATCAATTGATGGTCAAATACATAAGCATTAATATGCAAATTATGAACAAATATGTCTTTTTGGTCAAATGGTTTAGAAAACATAATAATTGATTTTATTGATACATAATTTTATGACACTTAATAACTATATCATAAAACCATAAGAAATAAATTCATAAACATTATTTGTTATTTTGAAACGCTATATAGCGTAATGTCAGAATGTGTGTATTTTACATAAGATATTGACATAATCATTGAGACTAAGGTAAAATTTGGGCACATTTCTATTGAGATTACATTAGAATATACTGTAGATGTATTATATATAGAGCCCCTTTTAATAGTATATAGTTCATGATAGAGGAAATAGAATAATAATAATTAATGAAATATTCAAAGAGAAATAGTCACGCAAGATAGTATAATGAAATGAAATAACATAAGATCTAAATAAAATTCAAATATGTAGAGGACTTATATTAGCATTGCTATGATATAATGCAAAGTTAAGAATAATAGCATGATTTCCAATGTGGTCTGAAATAAACGTGCTCACTGAGAATAACATATCCGCCCTCCTTAAAGGTGTGTGAGGTTTTAGATGTTGTGATTGGTTAGAAGAGGTACATAAGCAGCGGGAATACCATACTGTGTATTTAAGCCTGATGAAACGACCTTGCATGGTCGAGAAACGCGTTGCTGATTTTAAAACATTTTAAATAAATTGTTTTTAGTGTACCTCGTTTGGAGTGGGTTTTACTTTCACTCTAGCACTGTTACCAATCAATATCTTGAAACCGCAGTGTATGGGACACCTGGTTTGTCTACACTGTGATCCTATTTTTTGAATCGGACGTCTGCAAGGAAGGTGTGTGAGCCCAAAGAAACGGTGATTGGCTACAACATTCACGTGACTGCGGGAGTTTGGTGCATGCCATTGGTTGGTCTTCGGGGCGACGGTTGAGGTCCCGGTCTGTCTCACTAGGCACAATTTGGTGCCGTTTCGTTTGTAAGTATTCCATCTATATGTTACTTGAGCGTGTTTGCAGATTGTAACAATATTACCCTATGTCTGGCGCCTTCTTACTTTCAATCTAGATTCGCTCATCGTACCATAAACAATTGGAAGAGCTGCCGTATTTTGGATTCGATTGGACTGTATATTTGACATTATTTGTTATTACCTTCCGTGAGCGCACCTCTACAGGGAGTCCTAAGAAACCCTGAAACCTTTGTAACCACCGGATAGTTGTTTCCGTCTGAGGTTGCCGCCGGACCATGAACCATGAACAATGGACTAAATTGTAAAGTATATGAATCATATTAATGCTATATTGCTCACTACACTATTATTGAATATTGATATCTTTCAGTGTTGCTAATTGGGATTTTACATGCCACTGAATACATAAGCATAGTTTTCTGTTATATCATTGTCAGCTGCCTTGCCAGTAGCACGATAAGTTTTCTATCTGAATGTTTATGTGCTACATTTGAAATACGGTCTTGGTATTATTTTTGAATCACATCAAGCCTGTCAGCTAATATAGGTAGTATTCCATTGGTTATTTTATACAGCATTAGTAATTAGCCACTGAACATCCAGTCACAACATTTTTAGAATTATTATAGTCTATAACTTGTAGTAACCTTCCTTTTTCTTTAGAGATTAAAAGATTGTGAGGAATTTTCAAAACACGTGAATCATATTTTAGGTTTTAGTCAACCACATTGTTTTTTATAAAATATTTAGTATCACTAAACTGGTAGAAAGAATTTTTCAGTCACAATATTTTTAGAATTAGTATAGTCCAAAACTTGTAGTAACCTTTTTTTAGAGATTTAAAGATTGTGAGAAATTTATAAAAACACGTTAATCATATTTTAGGTTTTAGTCACTCACATTGTTTTTTATAAAATATTTAGCATCACCAAATTGGTAGAAAGAATAACTATCACTTGATTTATTGGAAAAACATATTTGAGCACTGTTTGATAAAATATCAATTAATTACATATAAAAAAAACAATCACTGTAAGAATATATATATTTCTGATCCACTGACACATAATAGTAGTGTAACATTGGTATATTGACCAAAATACAATTAAATAGGTTTACAAGCTTAAAATAAAATTAAATAACTCTTTAGATCCACCACTTTTGTAGAAATTACCAAATATGCTTTCTATTAACGAAAGACATAATAAGAGACTATTATTAGTTTCACATGTAGGATCCACAAATGTGGCCCCTAGTGAAGATGCATCTATTGATCATCTGCCAATTCATACTTTATTCGCAAAATTAGAAGACCTTATAAATGATGAATGTAGACATTGGTTAGATGCAGAGATGCTCCAAAAATATGTGGATGCCAACCAAGTCCCTAGGGGGTTAAGAATTCTTAAAAATTGTTCATTTAAGGATGACCAACCATTAAACACAAAGTGGGAGGACACATTAACAATTTGTTCAATATCTCTTATGAAAATTCTGATTTCCTATCGGAAATCTCTAGTTGAAAAAATATCTAAAGAAATAGAAGTAGTCCAACAAAGCCTAGACAAATATAAAACTACTAAACAATACGAAGAATTTAATTATATGGTTTTGCAAAAAACAGATAACTATCAGAAAGAACTTATGGAAAACAAAAATCGAAAATTAGCCAGGGACAATGAGGATTACCTTAAAGGTGAAATTTACACTTATAATAGAAAGAAAATACAGACAGAAACATCTAATTCAAATGAGCATTCAGAGGAAGAAAATCTGATGACACCAGTCACACCTACCAACAATCAATATTATGATGGTAGATGGACAGTGGTTAGTCATCATAAACACAAAAACAAAAATAATAATAATAACAATAACAAGAAAAATTCAGGTAATTATAATAACGGAAATTATAATAGACAAGTATCGAATTATCATGACAGAGACTATAGACAGAATACATATAATCAACCAAAACCTAGGAAGGAACAACATCAGACATCTGATCAGAATTGGTCCCATAATGGCCCATCTAATACAAACAATTATGGTTATGTGAGAGATGAAAGAAATTTTCATCATCATAACAGGGATAGGAATCCACGTGATCAATACAATCACTATAGACCATCGCCTAATAACCATTGGTCAAATGATCAAATGATGTTTAGTAACCAAACACCTCATATGAGAACACCAGTAGAAAATATGTCTCGAGAACATACTCAAAATGTAAGAAATTCTAGTCCCCAAGAATACACTGAAATTAGCACCTCAAATAGGTATCATACACTGAGTGACCTAAATCCTCAAAACTGTGCCGAAAGGCCATTCCAATATAATGAGGTAAATAATCCCCAACCATCCACTTCAGGAAACCATTTTTTAGAACAGCGCCCAAGACAACCAATTTGGAAACAAAAAAAGATTGCCAGTTACCTGGAACCTGTAGTCAGCCTAACCTCACCATACAAAGGCAAAAGACCTCACACAGACGAGGATGTAGAGGAAGAAGTACAGCCTACAAAAAGGCAAGACTACAGGAACTAGGTAGGGGCATCTTTAATCTATCATCCCGTCCATTGTCAGACGACGAAATCAGGGTGATAGGAAAAGGATTGTCATTTAGTCCTTCCAATACACACAACATGTTTTCCCTATTTGTTGATCTTAATAGATTCACACAAAAGCTTTCGATGCAAAAATTTTTTGCAGAGAAAAAATTAAGAGAGGAAACCATGTTGCCTGTTTTGTTGGATAGTATGGACGCCAGGCTCAAAAACCAAATTGTTCCTACATTTGAGCCTGAATCATTAATGGACCATTTGTGTGAAGGTTTCATCCATACAAACTTTAGAAATAAATCAAACTTTATTCCTAAACTTCAAAATAATGCCCATATAGAAATTTTCAGACAATTGGTTACCGATGACTTAGATCAGATTCCAAAGAGTTTAAATAAAAAGAACAACCTCTATTGGAATGAGAAACAGGCCCTTCAGTCTTTAAAAAATGATAAGTCTATCGTCATAAGACAAGCCGATAAAGGCGGGGGAACTGTCATTCAAAATCTGACAGACTATTTAACAGAGGCAAATAGAATCCTGGATGACAAGAATTATTACATTAAATTGTCATTTGACCCAACTAATAAATACTTGGCCACATTGGGGGATATAGTAGAGTGTGCCTATAAAGAAGGTATAGTAAATAAAAAAGAAAAAAATTATTTAATTCCAACCGAACCTAACAAAGCCTTTTATTACCATCTCCCCAAGTTGCATAAAGACTCCAAATGTCCACCCGGTCGCCCGATAATCTCGGGAATAGGGAGTTTAACAGACAATGCATCATCTTACGTTGACTTCTTTTTACAGAAGTACGTAATAGGTCTAACCTCCTATATACGAGACTCATCGGACTTGATTAGTAAACTTGAAAAAATTAACATCACTTGTGACCTAATTTGGATCACATGTGATGTACAAGCCCTATACTCTAACATCCCACATGCAATGGGTATCCAAGCTATTTCTGAAGTTCTAGAGACAGACATATATCTACCAGATACCCAAAAAGAATTCATTTTATCATTAATTTCGTTTATTTTACACCATAATTATTTTATTTTTCAAGATGAATACTATCTTCAGGTTAGAGGAACGGCCATGGGTACCAGGTTCGCCCCTAGTTATGCCAATTTATACATGGGATCTTTCGAACAACAGTACATATATGACCCAAACTTTGGGGCGAACCTGGTATACTATGGCCGTTTTATAGATGATTTGATTATCGTCTGGAAAGGCGACAAATTATCAGCAGAAAACTTCGTAAAGCATCTAAATAATAACAATAGAGGCTTAAAATTCACTAGTACAATAGATGATAGTGGTGTGGTTTTCTTGGACCTATCAATACGTTTCGATAACAACAAAATTATTACCAGCACACACTTTAAGCAAGTTGACTGTAATAGTTACTTAGACTATAGGAGCAATCACCATCGCCCATGGAAGATAAATGTACCCTACGGGCAGTTCAAACGAATCCGTAGAAATTGCAGTAACATAACGGATTATGAGTCCCAGAGCCAAATCCTAAAAAAAAGATTTAGAGAAAAAAGGTATCCAGAACATATCATTAATAGTGGATATGAAAGAGCTAAAAATGATGACAGAAATTTATATTTCTCAAAAAATTCTAATAGATCTCAAGAGAGCCGAGAAAATCAAGTCATGTTTATTACAGAATATAATTGCAATCATGATATGATAAAAAGAAGTATAGATAAACATTGGAAAATTCTCAAGAAGGATCCTATATTGGGTCAGTTACTTGACACAAAACCAACAGTAGTCTTTAAAAAGGCACCAAACCTAAAAAGGATCTTAGCACCCAGCAAAATTGTTAAAAATAAGATCAAAATCATGCAAAATAAAAATAATGGAGAAAGACCGAACCAATTTGGAAATAAAAATATCAGTGAACGACTAAGAAAAGGGAGTTTTAAATGCAATAATAAGAAATGTAAGATGTGCGATCATATTACTAATAATGTAAACACATTTCAATCAAATGTCACCTCGAAAACATATAGAATGAATAGTCGAATGACATGTGCATCTAACTATATAATATACATGTTAACTTGTATTTGTGGACATCAATATATAGGTCGCACTTGCAGACGCCTAAGTGTAAGATGGTCCGAACACTTTCGTAATGTTAAAAAGAATTATAAATTACATAGTGTATCCAGACACTGTAATGCAAAACATGACGGAAATCCATGCTGTTTAAAAATAACTCCAATAGAACATATCCCTAAATCTGATCTTTACAATCGTTTTTTCAGATTAAGACAAAGAGAGACCTTTTGGATATATAGGTTACAAACCTTACATCCATTAGGCCTTAACTTGAATATTGACCTTGCAGCCTTTAATTAATCAACAAAATTAAATAATCAAACCATTGAATAAACAAAGTAAATACATTATTATGTATAGAGAACAATAACCAATACAAAGACATAAATAGGAGTGTATTATGAGATAAAGACAATAAGTCTTTTTGGTCAATTAAACCATAGCCAGCTCTATTATGATACCAGTTAAGAACAATTACCCTATATCAATTGATGGTCAAATACATAAGCATTAATATGCAAATTATGAACAAATATGTCTTTTTGGTCAAATGGTTTAGAAAACATAATAATTGATTTTATTGATACATAATTTTATGACACTTAATAACTATATCATAAAACCATAAGAAATAAATTCATAAACATTATTTGTTATTTTGAAACGCTATATAGCGTAATGTCAGAATGTGTGTATTTTACATAAGATATTGACATAATCACTGAGACTAAGGTAAAATTTGGGCACATTTCTATTGAGATTACATTAGAATATACTGTAGATGTATTATATATAGAGCCCCTTTTAATAGTATATAGTTCATGATAGAGGAAATAGAATAATAATAATTAATGAAATATTCAAAGAGAAATAGTCACGCAAGATAGTATAATGAAATGAAATAACATAAGATCTAAATAAAATTCAAATATGTAGAGGACTTATATTAGCATTGCTATGATATAATGCAAAGTTAAGAATAAT
This sequence comes from Bombina bombina, assembly GCF_027579735.1. Classification (NCBI taxonomy): domain Eukaryota; kingdom Metazoa; phylum Chordata; class Amphibia; order Anura; family Bombinatoridae; genus Bombina; species Bombina bombina. The sequence goes on along the minus strand of NC_069503.1, from coordinate 499,842,980 downwards.
AGCATGATTTCCAATGTGGTCTGAAATAAACGTGCTCACTGAGAATAACATATCCGCCCTCCTTAAAGGTGTGTGAGGTTTTAGATGTTGTGATTGGTTAGAAGAGGTACATAAGCAGCGGGAATACCATACTGTGTATTTAAGCCTGATGAAACGACCTTGCATGGTCGAGAAACGCGTTGCTGATTTTAAAACATTTTAAATAAATTGTTTTTAGTGTACCTCGTTTGGAGTGGGTTTTACTTTCACTCTAGCACTGTTACCAATCAATATCTTGAAACCGCAGTGTATGGGACACCTGGTTTGTCTACACTGTGATCCTATTTTTTGAATCGGACGTCTGCAAGGAAGGTGTGTGAGCCCAAAGAAACGGTGATTGGCTACAACATTCACGTGACTGCGGGAGTTTGGTGCATGCCATTGGTTGGTCTTCCGGGCGACGGTTGAGGTCCCGGTCTGTCTCACTAGGCACAATTTGGTGCCGTTTCGTTTGTAAGTATTCCATCTATATGTTACTTGAGCGTGTTTGCAGATTGTAACAATATTACCCTATGTCTGGCGCCTTCTTACTTTCAATCTAGATTTGCTCATCGTACCATAAACAATTGGAAGAGCTGCCGTATTTTGGATTCGATTGGACTGTATATTTGACATTATTTTTTATTACCTTCCGTGAGCGCACCTCTACAGGGAGTCCTAAGAAACCCTGAAACCTAAGATTCAGATAGAGCATGTCATTTTAAGACACTTCTAAATTCACTTCTATTTTCAAATGAGCTGTAATCTCTTGGTATACCTTGTTAAAAAATAATACTCACATATCCTACATTAGTGAGAGCTAGCTGCTGATTGGTACCTGCACACATTTGTCTCTTGTGATTGGCTAACTAGATGTGTTCAGCTAGCTGCCAGTAGTGCAATGCTGTCCCTTCACAAAGGATAACAAGATAATGAAACAAATTTGGTAATATAAGTAAATTGGAAAGTTGTTTGAAATTATATGCTCTATCCGAACCATAAAATAAAATGTTAGCGTTTCCTATCCCTTTAAGTATGGAGTGCAGTTCTGGGGACCAATCTAAAAAAAAAGCCTTAGAAAAAGTTCAGAGTAGGGCCACAAAGCTAATAAGGGGAATGGATAATTTAAGCTATGAGGAGAAGTTAGCCAAACTGGAATGTCTGAATAACACAAGCTATTATTTCATCAGTCATCATATTTACTTAGACGCCAATCCATCAAGAGTACGATATCACAATTTTGCTCTAAATAAGGTTTAAAAATATACATTTGTGTCTAAATGTGATACTAATGCCAAATAAATGTTGTTATACTATAAACATTTGAAACACAGGGAATATATTCTACGTCTACTAATAAATACATTTGTATCAATTTTCAATAAAAGGACAAAAGATTTATTTTTGCCCAGAGGTGGTGTTGGTGGCAAGCAAATGTTTGAACAATATATATGAGATTAACACACAGCAACCAACCTTCTTTTAGTGCAGAATAAAAATCAATCTACTACTGACAAAGTTACTACATACTTAACCCTCACGGTTGTTTTGAATATATATACACGCATATATATATTGCAACTATTTATCAAAGTTGGAAACCCTAACACTAAGAGGGCAATTAAAGGGACAGTCTAGGCCAAAATAAACTTTCATGATTCAGATAGGGCATGTAATTTTAAACAATTTTCCAATTTACTTTTATCACCAATTTTGCTTTGTTCTCTTGGTATTCTTAGTTGAAAGCTTAACCTAGGAGGTTCATATGCTAATTTCTTAGACCTTGAAGCCCACCTCTTTCAGATTGCATTTTAACAGTTTTTCACCACTAGAGGGTGTTAGTTCACATATCTCGTGCACGTGAAGTAATCTGGGAGCAGGCACTGATTGGCTAGACTGCAAGTCTGTCAAAAGAACTGAAAAAAGGGGCAGTTTGCAGAGGCTTAGATACAAGATAATCACAGAGGTTAAAAGTACATTATTATAACTGTGTTGGTTATGCAAAACTGGGAAATGGGTAATAAAGGGATTATCTATCTTTTAAAACAATAAAAATTCTGGTGTAGACTGTCCCTTTAACAATCTTGTTTAGAACAAGGACACAATATTGATGTGTGTCCTAGTGTGCTGTTAGAGTTAAGCATATGAATATTACAAATGCTTGAAACTATGCATGTGTGAGTAACATATAACAACTAACGTCATTTTCTGTGAGTAAAAATTGACCTAGTGTGGAAAAACTCACCCAACAATTAACCTTTGCGGTTACTACAATCTGACATAGAGAAATATATATATATACACAGACTATAACTGTTTGTTGAGGGTGAACAAATAATAGTTTATATGTGCATATATATCTCAGAAAATTATTAAAAGTACAGTATCTACAAATTGATTTGACTGAGGATACTTAAGAGTGTTTTTAAGATTTTTTTCTATTTTATTATATAACTAATAAAAGTTAAATTTTAATATCCACTTCCACAAGTTTAAAACAGAAGTCCTGATTAATTCTATTTAATTTTTAAAAACCACCCAGAGTGTTATAAGTGTATTCTTTCTAGAGCAAGTCTCTTCTTGCTCCCACCAATTTTAGCCAAACTGGGTCTGTTTTCTCTAGAAAAAAAGGTGCTTGAGAGGTGACATGATTACTTTACAAAAATATATTCAAGGCCCATATACAGAGATGGCAGAAGCTCTATTTATTCCAAGAAAATTGTTTGTGACAAGAGGTCACAATTTAAGGCTGGAGGAAAGGATTTACTCTCCTGCAACGGAAATGTTTTTTCACTGTAACAGCATACAATTGTAGAACTCTTTCCTAAGAAGGTAGTAAATGCCAATACCCTAGATATATTTAAAAAGGGTTTCTGGCTAGAAACAGAATTTATGATATTATTGCTTGTGTTCCTTTTTTAATGGTATTAATTTAAGCTCAACTGGAGCTTTTTTGTAAGTATATTAAGATCTGTATAGGTTGAACTTGATGGACTTATGTCTTTTTTTTAACCTCATCTACAATGACGATGATTGAATTTTGTAATGTAACTTTAGTTGTCATGAACTTTCATATATTTCATGTTATATAAATAACTAGAATTTTATTTCTTTCATTTAGAATAATGTGTAAGCCTGTTATAAATTTAAGTCCTGATTTGAACGAATTTGTTGATTATAGGAAAAAACTAGAGATGTACGGTCTGTGGCTTTGGACTGTTTTTGGTGATGGATTTATTCGTAAAAAGAAAGTGTAAAACACAAATATGCATTTGCACAGACATTTGTGTGTTTTGCTTTTTTACAAATTAATTTAATGCAGAAAAGAAGCAATTGCCCTAGACCACAGCCATTTTGGGCATTTGTTTAGTGAACAAATTCCCGAAATGCACGTCTAGGAAAAACAAAAACTACTGAAGCAATTAAAGTTTATATAGATTCCTAGATGCACTTTTAAAGGAATAACACTATATCTGGAGAATACACAGAAGTTATTCTTTAATTATGAGCCAGATATTAAAAGGTTCATCACAATAGCACTATGTTATAAAGGTATCCATATCGATATTGAGATTGCTGGTGAAATTTTCTAAAGGGATGAAATCCTAGTTAGAAGGCTGTCTCGCCAAGCAGTTTTTTACTATACTTCACCGTGAGAGGCAATGGTACTCTGCTACCGATAGAATTGTAAAAGCAGTATCACTATCTGCCACCAAGGTGCAATGTAAATGATTCCTTTACACCAGGAGTCTGAAATTATTATTATTATTCTTTTACAGCTTTGTATCCTCCGGAGTATGGTGGTAGTGGAATTACTCCAATAGTTGTACCATAGAAAAGAAAAGGAAATCACATAGCGTAGCTATGGTACAACTATTGGAGTAATTCCATTACCACCATACTCCGGAGGATACAAATAGATACACTATTTTGAATATGGTAATGTAATACTATTACACAGTTATCATACAGTTATCAAACTGTCTTACTGTTTCCGGACTTATATACATTCATATATTGTCTATATTTAAGACTAAATACACTTTTATAATTCATATTTTGGAAGTTTTAGCGCTGGTGATCCTTCTTTATTTTTTTTTATATATATATATATATATATATATATATATATATATATATATATATATATATATATATATATATATATATATTTAAAAATGAAAAGAACATTGGAATGTTAAATTTTCATATCTACCTTAGGCTTTAGTGCTGTTGGTCTAACGAAGTGTCGGGTTAGCGTGCAAGCATTAAGTGTTAGTTTTATTTTTTAAGTGCCCTCCATTGAAGTCTATGGGGAGAAGTTAGTGCAGTCACTATATCAGAAGTCATGAAGTTGTGAGTTGGCGTGTGCTCGCGCGCAAATAATTTTCAACTTGTAATATGTGAGCTAACCAGCCCGAATTAAAAGTTTACTTCCAAGGGTCCACTTGTAATCTAGCCCACAATGTTAAAAAGCTTTCTATTTTTAAAAACATGCTTTACATTGTACAATGTTTGTAAAACAAATTGTAAAATGAAAAAGCTACAGCTACTGTGTTCTAACTATGGGATATTAATATCCTGTACAAGAAATCTTGTTCCTAAAAAGAAAAGCACACAGAAAAGTTAAAAAAAACATGTTTATTTATATAACAAACTTACTTTAAATACATAACATACTATATTACAGTATAATACATATTCATATAACACCCCATCTACACATGTACAATTTTCCCACAGCCGCCCAGCTCATATAGGTTTATTATAATACTGATCGCATATATAGTGAATATGTAGTTGTTTCATGGACGTTCAATGGGAGAAACCTGTATTATAATCGGGAAAATTTGCTGAGAATTTTGAATATTCTGAACAATGTCCACAAGCTTAAAGGGACATGAAACCCAATTTTTTTCTTTCATGATTTAGAAAGAGCATGCAATTTTAAACAACTTTCTAATTTACTTCTATTATCTAATTTGCTTCATTCCCTTGATATACTTTGCTGAAAAGCATATCTAAATAGGCTCCGTAGCTGCTGATTGGTTGCTGCACATAGATGCCTCGTGTGATTGGCCCACCCATGTGCATTGCTATTTCTTCAACAATGGATATCTAAGGAATGAAGCAAATTAGATAATATAAGTAAATTGGAATGTTGTTTAAAATTTTGTTCTCTACTTGAATCATGAAAGAACATTTTTGGGTTTAGTGTTCCTTTAAGTGACCCTTTCACATGTAACAAGAAATAAATGAGGCTAGAATAAGGTGTGATATATAGAGAGTTAATTGATGTGTCTTCTATTTGCTGCACTGTACGCAGCTCAAGAGTTTCGGGTTTGGTCTGAACTAAAGGTGGCAACCCTAACTGCAGCTCGAACCTGCCACTCCCAGCCTCAGCAGCGCTGCTTACGTGACTCAGGTCTCAGGCCCCGGGCAAGCTTCACCCAGTCTGCAGGTAAGGGGCTGTGACTCTTGGGAAACTGTCACTCTCTCTCTGCCCCACTCTCCAGACCATCTACCTATTCTTCCCTCCCTCTCTCTCCCTCAGGATAGGAGCCCATCTGCACCGCAGTACTTTATATTTCCCCATGTTAATAGATCTTTAGAACTAATCATAGTTTAAAAGGCTCCGAATTACATAAAAATTAAACACTTTTTTTGCATAGCAATTCATGTTCATATGTGGTAAGCTTACATTTTGACCTGCAGCTGGTATAAATTTGCTATGTTTAAATATTAAATACAAATTAAAATGGATATTATGTTTTTCTACAATGTGTGTGTCCCTCTGCGTGTGTCTGTGTCTGTATCCCTGTGTTTGTCTGTGCCCCTCTGTGTGTATCATTTTATAGTGTATCTAATATCTCAGCACTCTGGCTCTGATACTATCCAGTGCGTCCCCCGTTCACTGACTTCACCGTATGTGACTGCCAAGGGATGGGCAAATGTGTTTATTCAAATTAAAATGTTAGAACAAATGTTATTGTAGAAATTCGATTTACATAATAGAATGTTGATAAGAATGAATATTCTTAAAAATTCTATTATCGAATGTTATTTACAGTTTTTGAATGTCACTTTCAAATTCTAATGTCACTTTCGAATTCGAATGTAACATTCAAATTTGAATATTACATTTCCACAACACAGTTGTAGACTAGAAATACTATTTTTAATTTGAATGTTACATTCAAATTCGAATGTAGCATTCGAATAGTACATTTATTAAATGCAGTTGTTGACTAGAAATACTATTTAGAATTTGAATGTTACATTCGAAATTGAATGAATACATAGCTAAACATTCTATTATTCAAACGAATATTTTCGAATTTTATTGAAAAATTGGAAAACAAAAATTCAAAAATAGAATGTTAGAATGCTATATAAACATTCGAAATTCGATTCGATCAAACGAATGTATCAAAATTCCTTTTAAATTTCAAATTTTTAGAAACATTCGCCCATCCCTAAGGTCTGCCATCTAGTGCCCTTACAAATGGATAACAATGAAGAAAAATTGATAATACAAGAAAATTAGAAAGTTGTTTAAATCACATGCTCTATCTGAATCACAAAAGACAAATTTTGGGTTGCATGCCCCTTTAAGTCTGGTTGGGGATTTTCCAGTCCCGAAAGAGCACATGGCGATTTTGTTAATACAATGACAGTAACAAGCACAATTTCCAGACTCAAGATTTGGCTGTTCTAAATAAAGAAAGTGGTGGATGGAGTTTGACCATTGAAAAAAAATTGCAGTAAACAAGAGGGTTGATCACAATCTATTAACTATTTGCTCCCGAAATGTCCTTTGGCTTTCTGGACAAATGTGGTCAATGTGTTTTTCAAGTGATCACAATCCAAAATGGATCTGTGTGTTAAAAGCCCACAACCACAAATGTGTTTTTACTAGAAAAGTTCCTTAAAAGGTATTTTTGTGTGGTGAATACTTGTTATAAGGATACAAACTAGCAAGCCACCAGTAACAGACATACAATAGCCCTTTCACATTGCTTAATGGGACATAAAACCCCATCATTTTCTTTTTTCATTCAAATGGAGAATACCATTTTTAAAAAGTCTCAAATTTACTTATATTATTAAATTTTCTACATTCTCATGTTATTCTTTGTTGAAGAGATATCTAGTTAGGTAATGTGCACATGACTGGGGCACTACATGACAGGAAATAGTGATGCCACCTAGTGCTCTTGCTAATGTATAACATTGTTGTAAAACTGCTGCCATATAGTGCTGCAGACGCATGCACACTTCTAAACTTACCTTCCTGCTATTCAATAAAGGATAACAAGAAAATGAAGACAATTTGATAATATACGTAAATTAGAAAGATGATTAAAATGGTATGTTCTATATGGATTATTATATGTGTGAGATTAACCTATGGCAATCTGAATCCATCCTCATCACTGCTAAATAATCTGAATGCCATTTGTATATAGACATGATGAGCATACTGGGCATGTATTCTCAATCACTGTACTCAATCACTGTACTGTCACTTGAATATTTTAAAAGTATTGTTTTTTTAGATTTTACTTTTATTGATCTGAAAGCACCTTTTCTGATTTAGGGTGATCTATATCTGAAAACAGGAAGAAGACTACAGGTTTCTTTAAGAAGGACTTATCACTTGGGTTCCATTTATTAAGCAGCAGATGCTGCTTCCGAGGCCCATCTGTTAAAAAGCAGCGATACGATCTAGATGATTGACAGTCCCTGCGAGCAGGGGGCATCATTGCACAAGCATTTCACTATAAATGCAATAAGTGCAATGATAAATGCGGACAGCGTATGCTTTCTGCATTTAGCGATGTCGAGCAAACATTCTACAAATGATAAATCAACCCCATTGTCTTTAACTGGATTTAAACTGTACTGAAGCCTTAAAACATGAAACTGCTTTTTTGCGTAAGTGTTTTTAAAAGGAACGTGCCTTGGTGAACGAGCTTTCAAACAGGATCATGCCTCTGTGAGTGACAGGTTGAGACACATTCACGACCCTGCATTTTACAGTGCTCGCACCTGCTTTATTGACTTCTAAATGGGATTGCGCCTTCATGAACAGGAGTCCAGTAATGTAGGTGCAAGAATTGTAAACACACTTGTGACCTTGTTTGGACTTTGCACTCATGAAGGCTTCATCCCATATGAGAAACCGTTCTCCAAGGCGCGTTTCCTTTTAAAAACACATTCACACAGATTCAATCTCATTTGAACATCTTCTTTGCAGCAACAGTTTCACGTTTTACAGTTTTCATACTATTAAAATCCAGTTTAAAGGGACATGAAACCCAATATTTTCTTTCATGATTTGGATAGAGCATACAGTTTTAAAAAAACAACAACTTTCCAATTTACTTTTATTATTAATTTTGCTTTAGTATCCTTTATTGAAGAAGGAGCAATGCACTACTGGGAGCTAACTGAACACATTGGTAAGCCAGAAGCATATATGTGCTGCCACCAATCAACAACTAACTCCCATCTCCTGAGATAAACTAAGCGTGCTTTTTAACAAAGGATGCCAAGAGAACAAATCAAATTAGATCATAGAAGTGAATTGTAAAGTTGTTTAAAAACGACATGCCTATATGAATCATGAAATAAATGTTTGGGTTTCATGTCCCTTTAAGAAGATGTCATAAGTCCTTCTAATAGAAACCCATAGATCATGCCAAACCAGAATATGGTGCTTTCAAATCAATAAAAGTACATATCTTAAAAAAACAATTAGGAAATATTAAAAGTGACAATATAGGGATTGAGCAAACATGCTCAGTATGCCCATCATGTGTAGATACATATTGCATTCAGATTGTTTAGCAGTGATGAGGATGAATCCATATTGCACTAGGTTCCTTTTGAACTCCAATACTTAGTGTGACAATCAGTGTGAGTGTTAATTAGAAACAAACAAGAACATATAGTAATTTCTATACAACATTTTTAGCTGATCTCATTTCTCCTGCACATCTGTTTAACTGTACAGGATAACACATACACAATACATATACATATGTATATGAACCTATACTTATGTAAATGTGTGCCCTGGGCACTGCAGATGGACAATACAATTATGATGAATAGAGCTTTAATAAATTGTCTTGCACATGTGCAACATAATAGAATGATTCCAAATAGTCAAAAAGGTAATTTTAGGGCTTTATCAAGTACCTTGAGGTGTTGAATTAGAAAAGGCAAAAATGGTCTTAAAAAGCTGTTGAAAAGTCTCTTGAAAATGGATTGTGATAACCAAGATCTTTTTGGCTCCATGCTAAAAATAGAACTTTTCTATGTGAGCCAAATTGTGACTGTGTAAAAGTGCCAAAAACACGCTATTATAAATGCATCGAAACAAAAAGAGGCCTTTTCAGTCAGAAAAGGGCATGAAAACACTTCTGACAGATTGTGATCGACTCCATTGTGTTAATCTGTTCTAATATAGGTTAAGATCAGCTGATATATTACTCTATTGGAAGACTACCGATAAAATGTTATAATCACAAGATATGTTCTGTCCCTTTAAGCCATAAATTACCCAGGTTTTTCTGTATACTTCTTCATCAAACACAAAGTACCTCATGTAGGTGTCTGACCCTTTTACTAAAATGAGAAGGGTAAGAACGCCTCATAACAGCTGAGGTCTACTGGAGCTTCCTGTATCACTGTTTCAGATAACTCAGGTAATAGAGGTAAAGTTTATTGTATGTCACAGTTTGTATTACAGGGGCTGTCATGTTACAAGTGTCTGTATAATATTATCTGCCCACTTTCATTAAATGCTGATTAATTCTGTCAGGGAAGGGCTGTGAGCAGAGATGAGGATACAACAATATTTACATCTTCAACATTTGAGTTGTACATTGTCTTAAGGGGACATTATACACTAAATAAATGCTACATAGAATGATGCTTTCAAAGAAAAGATTAGTCTGAGAATAATATGTAGATGTATTTTTTAAAGTTTCATTAGCTGTTAAAATAATGACAAAATAACTAAAGTTTTAGTTTCTATAAAACAATGGGAGCTGCCATGTTGTAACTTAGGTTACCTTGTCTGCTGTGGCCAATTAGGGACAGTTATAAATAGGTGATTAGAGTGTGCAACTAATGGATGTGTGGAATATAACAGTGTTCTGCACTTCTACTTCTAACAGGAACTGAAAACAATTTCAGAATGGAATTACAGGAAAAGGGGAGAAAATAAATAAAATAATGAAAGTATATTGCAGATTTATATATATATATATATATATAATTTATCATTTTATATTACCATCTCAAACTGTTTAATGTCCCTTTAGTGGTTCTTTACTAGTCTCTCATATCCTTCATTTCATTAGACTGAGTTGCATTTGTGTGTATCTCCCCGTTCTATCTACTTATCTCTTGCAACATAAGGAAATAACTGTGCATGCCCAGTGGGGACTTTATAAAATGTACTTGTTTTAACAAGAACAAGCTCATTCTATCTATTGAAAGCAATCGCTTTCAAGATTAGCTCACTCTACTGGGTTCCAACCAGCACTTTTTATTGCATTTCTCCTTCCTGTCTTGATGGCCAAAACATCACATTTATCTTAAATGACTTTAATTTTCTGTTCAGTCATGTAAACATTCCGGAGTCACAGCTAACTTCTCAGATAATCTCTGTACTTTCTGCTTGAGTTGGTTCTATTTTGGCAGCCACGCTCACATCTGTCCTGCTAAAGAATGACAAGTCAAGATATTGTATAAGAAAACTAAGAGAAGCCACTTCATATGGGCAGTTTAAAGTCCACACTTCCCTAAGCACCCGTCTAGCGCAGCATATGGGCCATTTCTAGGAATCCACTAGAGAATAGGCTTCAGTATATTTAAACTATGTACTAAATACAATGACATAAAAAATCTCATGCTATAACTATGATTACCTATATATTTCCCAATGTTATCCAAATAACCAACTTTTCTGACCCCAAAATTATTTTTGCTGAGGACTGAGATAATTCTCTGATTTTGTAACATACAGTATAAGTGAACAGATAATCAACACATTGTTAAAACAAATACAGTGATTGTATGAATAATACTCAGCTTCAGTATTACATCAGCTGACACAGTAGGACAGCAAAACAACTGGTGCCATGGAAACTATACTATCTGACAGCTTTAAAGCCTCAGCTAGGTGTCAGATACATATAGCGTTCTAGGGCACAAACCACATGCTAACTTTATTGAAAAATGTAGATAACAAAATGTGTGCAGGTATAAATTAGGGTGACCATATTGTGGCTTTAAAAAGGGACACATATGAAAATACATATGTCAGGGTTCTTATACAAAACATTTCTTTAAACAGCCCTGACATGTATTTTTCATATGTGTCCCTTTTTAAAGCGGCAATATGGTCAGCCTAGGTATAATACTTTTTCATTATCAAATCATTTTTTTATTTTTTTTATAGACAATGCTAAGTTTAGTAGCCAATGAGCAAATAGATGCAATGATACAAATGTTTTTTCATACATAAACATCAACATAGTGCACAGTAGTACTTATCTTAAAATACCAGCTTTTTTTTCTTTTAGGTTTTCCAAGAGTGCAAGTGACTGAAAAAGAGTTAAAATGAAAAGGACACTGAATTAAAAGGGATATGCAAATCCCTACAAAATGGGGGAGAGTGTTAGATGTGGAAAATCAAAAGCACCTGTCAAAACAGCCAATTCACAGTGTCTGAAAACATGAAAGGTATCACTGACCCTGGCACATTAAAGGGACAGTAAACACCTTGAGTGTTTACTGAAACAACTTTGCAACACATTTTCATTATTTATTTTGTCCCCTTCTCATGTAATTTAGCTCTATAAATTGAGCAATTTTTAATACTCTGAACTGAAATGCACCCTGCAGACTTCTCACCCTGCAGACTTCTACTACACATACGTCCCTAAGTGGCTTTAAATGATAACTGAAAATAAATGCATTTCATTCTAAATTTATGACAGGGAATAGCCTGGAAGTCTTTAGACTAAAGCCCAGATTTGCTCCTCTAAATAAGGAAAATGGTGGGTGGGGTTTTGTTATTGAAAAATAATTGCAGTAGAAAGGATGTTCATTTTTTTTAAAAAGAAATGTCTTGTAATTAAGGAGTTTATTGTCCCTTTAAATTGACTAAGACGTGTGATTCTGTAAATATGGCTGCTTCAGCATTGAGGAGTTGGCCATGGAATTTCATATTTTTGAACTTAAAGGGACACTAAAGCCTAAAAAATTCTTTCATGAACCAGATAGAGAATACAATTTTAAACATCCAATTTACTTCTATTATTTGCTTCATTCTTTAGATATTCTTTGTTGAATAAATATTAGCAAGCCAATGGTATCTATGTGCAGGCACTAATCAGCAGCTACTGAGCCTATCTAGATATGATTTTCTGCAAAGGATTTCACGAGAATGAAGCAAATTAGATTATAGAAGTAAATTAGAAAGTTTTTTTTAAAATTGCATGCTCTTTCTAAATCACAAAAGAAAAAAAAATGGGGTTCATGTCCCTTTAAGAATACTACTTTTCCCCTTACTGCCTTTAGGAATTACATGGCTCTACAGGTTTAAAACTGCAAACCTCTGTGCAGCTGCACATTAATCTGTTTATCTCTGTAAAGAAGAAAACTGAACTCTGCAATACACAATAATATCAACCTCTCAGTTATTCTGGACCTGAAACTACCTTGGAATTATAATTAAACAATTTAGACAATTCCTGATGGAAAATTATCTATTTAAAATAGATCACAGCTTCCAATACATCAGTCAATTTTATCTTTAATCGTTTGGTGCCAGATTATCATGTGTATGTAACATGTACATTACTGCATAATACTCTGGGGTTCATAGATCCTAAGAGCTCAATTAATTTAACCCATTCACCCCTGAGCTACTTCCCACACTTTTGCTGAAGATGTATTTAGCCTTTTGCACCTATTGCATTTAAATATAATTTTCAGTGCTTTTACTGTGAGTTAGTCACATAAATCACAATTTGGTGATTGATTAGATCAAGAACTTTTAGAGAATACTTTTAATTTGCAGAAATACCCAAATATAGCATAAAACCATCACACGGAATATAAAAAATAATATTTGATGTGTGAATTTTATATATGGTATAAAATGGTATTATCAAAGTGGACAAGATTTAAAGAGAAAAAAATGTCCATTCAGCTCACTTCACCAGTATCCTATGTTCTTTAACATTAAATTTCCAAGTGATTTACAATCCTTGCTAGTTCTAGCAATTATACCCATGAAGAATGTTTTTAACTAAAAATATAACTATCATAAATAAAAAGAGAGAAGCGCTCAACCTGGGAACGAACAATAGCATAATAGCTTGTTCTATGGCTAGTTACCACCCTAGAAGCAGCCTCTTTTTGCTCAACATGTGCCTTTCACAGAGAAGAACTTTCCTGTAGCATATCAGTCTGATCCTGACTTCACAGTACAGTCCAGCCCCGAAATACCAGGCAATCCTTCTCTGAACAAGAGAAACAGCAAAACCCCAGACGTACGTTTCGGCCTCGTCAGTGAGGTGCAGCCATATCCCTCTAGGCACACTGAGCAATGGGTCCACGTCTGGATTCCCGCATCACACTTAGGGAGACTTCCCCAAGTGTCATAATTTGCATAAATAAAAAGAGAGAAGAGCTCAACCTGGGAACGAATAATAGCATAATAGCTTGTTCTATGGCTAGTTACCACCCTAGAAGCAGCCTCTTTTTGCCCGTGCACACATGCCCTTAGAGAGATACAACTGCACCTCACTGACGAGGCCACAGAAGGCCGAAACGATCGTCTGGGGTTGTTGCTTCCCTTGTTCAGAGAAGAATTGCCTGGTATTTCGGTGCTGGACTGTCATTGGGCAGGGTCAGACTGATATGCTACAGGATATTTTTTCTCTGTGAAGGGGCATAGTGTGCAAAAAGAACGCGCACCCTGAGTTGCAATAAAAATGAACAGGCATGGAAGTAATTCTATCTCAGGAGTGCTGTTCTCTTTCTCTTTTTTCAAAAATATAACTATATCTTAAGTCACTACCTTTCTGGTAAAGGAGCACCACAATTTGACTTTATTCCTGTAGAAAAATAATCGTTCCTGCAAACTGAAGGTTGACCTCTCATTACATTCAATTTTTATTAGTATGGACAATGTTTTCACAAACTCCCTTTATGAATAAATTTATACATGATAAATGATATCACCCCTTAGGTAGCTAAGTTTTGAAGAAAACAGACCTGCAATCATAGCCACCCCTCATACCTTCAGCTGCCCATTCACATGATTAATTTTGTTATTTTCCTATCTACAATATTTTTTTAAGATTTGCTGTCCAAAATTGCTTTCCATACTCAAAATGAGGCTGCACCAGATTATGTTTTCTCCCTTTTTGTGTATGCATTTTTTGTATTTTAATATCTTATTTGTCATTGTTACTGTTGCTTGGAATTGGGATTTGCTACTTATATTTTTGTGTACAAGAAGTCATGAATTTTTTTTCATTCATATTTCTCTAATTTAAATGGCAGGAGTGTGGTTTTACATTCATATATATTGAATATATGAGAATCCAATATCCCCTACACTTTACACTCTTTAACCCTATCTACCATGATGAGCAAAGTTAAGGGCAAGTCTCTCCTTCCATGGCTTGAGAAGCAGTAAATGAAAAACTGGACACGTGATACCAACACAGATGCTTCATCACCACAGCTACCAGACGAGACAGATATTAAATTCTCATAGTCAAATTGGAAGGAGCCAGATATCTGGGCTTGTCTGAAAATATTTCCTTCGAAGGTTATTAGTGAGTTATGTCACTGGAGTAACAATGTCTGTCCGGCAGATGATAAATGGGAGCCAAAGTCAGGGCATGTAGATTAGATCAGGGGCTCCATTACATATGCGGTGTCGCCCGCAAAAGCTGGTTCCGCTGGTTTTTACACGATTTTGGTATTACATATACGGCGTAGCATACAAGTTACGCGTGTATATTTCACCCGGAGGGAAAACAATGCATCCACAGGCTCTTGAGCAACAGGGCTTCTAGTTGCTTGTGGGGCATGTTAAACTGCATCTGCTGGTTCTTGTGGGGCATGTTCAGCTGCATCTGCTGGTGCTTGTGGGGCAGGTTCAGCTGCATCTGATGGTGCTTGTGGGGCAGGTTCAGCTGCATCTGATGGTGGTTGTGGGGCAGGTTCAGCTGCATATGATGGTGCTTGTGGGGCAGGTTCAGCTGCATCTGATGGTGCTTGAGGTGCCGCTGTAGTTTCTGATATATTTCCATCTGCAGATGGTGGAGGTCATCCCATGGATGAGGATGGGGGAGGTCGTACCATGGATGAGGATGGGGGAGGTCGTCCCATGAATGAGGATGGGGGAGGTCGGAACATGGATGAGGACGAGGAAGGTCGTCCCATGGATGAGGATGGGGGAGCTCTCATGGTTGATTGATAGTCCCACTGATGACCAGTGTGTGACCACTCAGCCTCTCCAATTGGCACTTCTTGTGACATAGTCTTTAGGTAAAATCCATGACTGACATGAGATTGTGTTGTGGGGGGGGGGGGGTAAATACATGGACCCTTTGTGGCTGTCTTGGCTACCCCTCAAAGCCAAAGGAAGGAAATATTCCTCTAGCCAGGAATCTTGCCAGGGGTCATATGGCAATGGCGGTGGCATCACTCCCGGGTCCTCAACTGAAGCCATCCAACCATGCTCATGCCTGGGAGCATACTGTTCTTGCAGTTGCCTGAAGACTGGTGGTGGTGGTGGTGGTGATATGGATGTTTGTATCCTCGTGACAGGAGGTTCTGTGGAGGAGTCAAAGGATGAGAGGTATTAGTACAGTCAGATATATGTCCATGTGGGCATATAATTACATGTGGCTTGTGGCCTGTGTTACTCTGAGACATGTTAGTATTGCACTATTCCACCTCATTTCATGAATTGCATTGTGTTAAGTAGCAGTAATGTCAGGTTTAATTGTAGATGTTTTTGTTAGTACGCCAAAAACCATGCTCCTCATTGTGTATATGAATGTGTGATATTAAAGGATGTTATATCTCAAATACATATAATACTGGTGTGTGGGATGTTGCTCACCAGCATGATGTGCTGTGGTTGCAGCCCCTGAGTCATGAGCCCCTGGAAGTCCACGGACTGCTGTGATACTCAGGGACCTGTGTATCATCTCCTACCAGGTGTTATACTCTATATTCAGGGATGGACCACCACCTGTTCCCTTCTGGTGTATAGCTTCCTGTCCCATCTTTTCTTTGACCCACCTCTTGCAGTCATTTGAGCGCTTTTTCAGGCCCTCAACAGTCCTCCTCTGCGGGGCCACACTGTTGACGGCATCCTCTACCAATAACCACGCCATTTTTGTCTTTTTGGCAATGCCTTTGCCCTTCTCCTGCCTGAAGAGGGCACTGTAATTGTCCATGATGGCCTGGACAAGGGCAACATTTTACGCAAATGAGAAGTTGGGACATCTCAGCCTCTCATCCTCCATGGTCACTTGGCTTCCTCCCTGTGATGTCCCTGGTGTGGGTTCCTCCCTATCCTTTCACTCCACCCCCCTTCTGTCCCTATGTGCACCCTCTCTCCCTCTCCTAGATGTGCCTGCTCTCTGGGGCACTTGGGCATCTTTTTTTTCATCCCTTCTGGCTCTCCCTCTCCCCACTCCACTTACTCCCTGACGGGGGGCCCACTGATTCTCCTGTCCTCTCCAATACTCCTCTCCCTGCCACTCCTCTCCCCTCCTCCCTACCTCTCCCTGCCATCCTCACACTAAATCACACTACACACACTCACACTCCCAGTTCAATCACAACTAAACACTCAGCCTATCACACTGTAAAAATAAAATAAAATATGTGTGAGGTGTTAAAAAAAAGGGTGGTGTATTTTTATATGTATGTATGGATGCAATGTGTGCAATATGTACGTGTACAAGCAACAACAATGCAACCTAACTAACTCCTCTGTTTGAGCATCTCTCTCTACTCTGACTAATCCTCCACTCCAGTGTAGTGTGTTGTAGCTCAACGAACAATCCAAACACACTGAAGAAAATGGAGGCTGCGCATGGGTTTATATATGAATTTGAATAGCGTAATTACGTGTCGCATTTTTATTTTAATTCCTGTTTCATTTTTATGAGTGTTAACCTAATTTGCATAAAACTACTCTTTATTGACACTTTCCGTGGACACAATACTGGTGTAAGCTACTTGCAACGACTAAAATGTGTAATTGCGCACATTTCAAAAGATTGCCAGTTTGTCATACTTAGCCAGTTTAGCATCTAACGGCGCAGTATATGTAATACCCCATTGTGCGAGTTGAAATTACGGGGGGTGGCGCGGGTTTCAACTCTTGCGCCAAACCCTGCGCCATATATGTAATCGCACCCCAGGTGCTTGAGATTAGCATCACAGCTTGAGGGAGAAAGCCACAAAGCTACAGAGTTGTCATGGTTATAGAAGGAAATAAACCTAAATAAATAATATGCTTTACTATACGCTTAATCTATTAATATATTATTGCTTAAATTCATGATATAGATGACTTCTTATATGATTGACTTCTGGTTATGTAATTCGATATTTTGTGATTTGATGACACACATTTATCTTACAATAGTGATACATTTAAAGGGACAGTATACACCAATTTTCATTTAACTGCATGTAATAGACACTACTATAAAGAATAATATGCACAGATACTGATATAAAAATTGAGTATAAAACCTTTTAAAAACTTACTTAGAAGCTCCCAGTTTAGCTCTGTTAAAAAGGCAGCTAGAACACAGACTTTAAGGGGCAAATAACAGACACTCCCCGCTCCCCCTTCCTCTGCATATGATGGGCGCGATCAAATACACGGCGCAGGTTTCGGCGCAAGCGAGGGAACCCGCGCAGCCCGTAATTTCACCTTGCACATCGGGGTATTACATATACTGTGCCGTCAGATGCTAAACTGGCGTATGTAGGACAAACAGGCGATCTTCTGAAATGTGCGCAAATACACATTTTAGTCGTCGCAAGTAACTTACGCCAGTATTTTGTCCACGGAAAGTGTCAATATAGAGTAGTTTTATGCAAATTAGGCTAACACTCATAAAAATGAACCGCGATTTCATATAACATTGCGACAAGTAATTATGCTATTCAAAATTCATATATAAACCCATATATAAAGAGATGAAGGTAATACAATTATGATTTCCCATTGTTCTCTCCTCCAAGTATTGTTGATTGTTTTGAGTAGAAATTTAAAGTAAATAAGCAAGTATATGTCCACAATGTGATAAAAGTACCTACAAGCTCAATCCATTTGATTATGTTGTGGCTTCAAACTATTTCAAATACACAAATAAAACTTAAAAAACCAATATCATAGTATACTGTCCCTTTAACCTTGAGATGCTGCTTAAATGTATGTGTTTGTTAAGGCTTCCAGGGAGTTACGTTGCTTTTTAAGTCAGTGCAAGGGTTCCTGCGCCTGCAATTTGTGGCGAGATAAGAATGGAGTAGATTCTCTGAATTCTGCGCGCGTAAGTCCTCACGCTGTATATTGGATACCAAATTGTGCGTCTGTTCTATGTTAGTCTATGGCTTTTGCGGGTGACGCTGCATATGCGATCGAGCCCGATATGTTTACACAAACAGGAGCAAGCTGGAGTAGGTATACGTCAGTATTCTCTGAAAACTTTGGGGCTTGGGGGCCGATTTATCAAAGTCTAGTGGACATGATAAGCTGTAGTGTATCATGTGAGCCAGACATCACTGAATGCTGACAGCATACGCTGTCAGCTTTTAACAATGCACAAGTAGCTCTAGTGAACTTCTTGTGCAATGCTGCCCCCAGCACATTCGCTGCCAATCGGCCGCTAGCAGGGGGTGTCAATCAACCCAATTGTATAGGATCGGGCGGATTTATGTCCGCAGCCTAAGAGGCAGCGGACCATTTAAGGGGCAACGGTCTTAAGACCGCTGCTTCATAACTGCTGTTTCCGGCGAGCCTGAACAGGGGCATCAGGGGCCATTCGGCCCTTGATAAATCGGCCCCATGATTAGGAGTCTGAAAATCAGAGCACTGTTACTTAAAATTAAGCAAAATGTATAATTTAACAACAAAAAAAAACTGTATGGGCTATGTAAATGGAACATGTACAAAACATTTATGCAAAGAAAAATTGACTGTATAATGTCCCTTTAAGAATACATTCATTTTTTAGGCTAATTTGCACATAGTTAAAGAGACAGGAATAGACTACTGCATCAAATTGGTCCATTAAAAAAAAAAAAAAAACTAATAGAGAATATTATATTCTAGGCCCTTGTAAAAAAAATACAAAACCCTCCCACAAACCTTTAGATTATAAACTCCCATGGGAGAAGTGCCTTCAAATCCTTTGCTAAAGGGATATGAAACAAAAAAAAAATCCTTTTTGATTCAGATGCAGAATATAATTTTAACAACTTTCCAATTGAGTCCTTTTATCTAATTTGCTTAATTCTCTTGGTATGAAAAATCAGCAAAGCACTACTGGGAAAAGGTTAACACATTGGGTCAGCCAATAACATGAGGCATATTTGTGAAGCCACCAATCAGCAGCTCCTGAGCCTACCTAGGTATCCTTTGCAACAGGGGATACCAAGACAACAAAACAAATAAGATAATAGAAATACATTGTAAAGTTGTTTAAAGTCACATGCTCTATCTTAAACAGGGGGTTTATTTCTCTTTAAAGGGACAGTAAACACCAATTTTCATATAACTGCATGTAATAGACACTACTATAACAAAATCCAGTATGAGACATTTTAAAAACTTACTTAGAAGCTTCCAGTTTAACACTGTTGATGAGGTTAGGCTGGAACACCCAGTGAAATGGGCTGGGAGCAAACCCCCTCCTTCCCTGCATATGAAAACACAGATAACATAAACAGGAGCCAGCAGGAGTCTGTAAACACATGTATACACTTGACACTGTTGGGCTTGGTTAGGAGTCTGAAAATCATCACAATGTTATTTAAAACTAAGCAATATATATGGATCATCTACAAAACATTTATGCAAAGAAAAAAATAGTGTACAATGTAACATAGTAACATAGTAGATAAGGTTGAAAAAAGACCGAAGTCCATCGACTTCAACCTATACAAATCTAAAATATATACAAAAAGCTCCAGTTAAGATTAAATAATACCACTAAAAGGTGACCCATTTAATACTAGCAATTATATCCATGAATTTTGCTTATAGACAGAAATGTTTCCAAATAATTTTTAAATGTTTCTAGGGTATTGGCATTCACTACCTCCTTTGGTAATGAGTTCCACAATTTTATTGTTCTTACAGTGAAAAAACGTTTCCGTTGCAGGAGATTAAATCTCCTTTCCTCCAACCTTAAATTGTGACCTCTGGTCACAAACAATTTTCTTGGAATAAACAGAGCTTCTGCCATCTCTGTATATGGGCATTGAATATAATTATATAACGTAATCATGTCACCTCTTAAGCGCCTTTTTTCTAAAGAAAACAGACCCAGTTTGGCTAGCCTCTCCTCATAGGTTAAATTCTCCAATCCCCTTATTAGCTTTGTTGCCCTTCTCTGAACTTTTTCTAGTTCTGCAATATCTTTCTTTGCGATTGGTCCCCAGAACTGCACTCCATAGTCAAGGTGAGGTCTTACCAGGGCTTTATATAGTGACAGAATTATGCTTTCCTCCCTTGAGTCAATACCTATTTTAATACATGCTAGTATCTTATTGGCCTTTGAAGCTGCTGCCCTGCATTGTGCACCCATCTTTAGCTTGTTATCTATTACTACCCCCAAATCCCTTTCCTCCTGTGTTTGGCTAATGTCTCTTTAATCATCCCATATTCTTGTGCAATGTAATGTTGTAACGTTGTCTTGTTAATTCTCTGAGCCATTCAAAGGGTGCGGTAGAATATCTGTGTATACAAAAAGTAATTACAAAATAAAAAGAGCTGATGATGGTGCTTCCTGTGGGAGGTGTCACAGCATTGAGAGAGTGTCACGCTGAACACACGAAAAAATGCGCTCTCTACCCACCACCTAGGCGAGTCCCTAGGCCTCTACTTTGCCTGGACAAGACACTTGCATTATAGGGCACGATCGTTCCATGCTGAAGCACCCTGGATACAGACGCCACTTCAGTGGTGATAGCCTATGTGGTACTGAGAACCTCATTGGTAGAGGAGTGGATGTCTATCTTTACAGATAAGATGGGAGCGCAACAACAGGAGTTGTCGAGTGAACGTTATCTAGCAGCGACCAGACCTGCTCTATGGACTGTTTGTTCCTACCTAATGATTATAGTGTCAAGTCGCTATTGAGATAGCTGGACACTTTTTCTAACTTAATTTTTATATGTAAGTGGGACCCAGTACCTAATCATCCCAATTGCTACCTATCTATTATGAAGGTGGACTGTATTTTTCAGACTGGGTTCAATTTATCAAGCTCCTTATGGACCGCTGCTCCATAACTTGTCCGCCTGCTCTGAGGCGGCGGACAGAAATCAACCCGATCGAATATGATCGGATTGATTGACATCCCCTGCTGTTGGCATTTATCGATGTGAGGCGGACATGATACACTACTTCGTATCATGTCCGCTCGCACATTGTTAAATATATCCCTATCAGTCAAGTGTATTGCCATTTCCAAGGTGATTAGATGCTACATGTTTCTCATGTCTCCCAAAGGATTTATTCTGGATGTCCTAAGACGTTTATAGAAATGTTCATATAAGTATTCAAGGCTGTTTTTTTCAACCTGTTTTTAATGCTTGGGAATTACTTTAGCTCACACTCAAGACGCTAAAGGATAATAGTATCCAGCTTTAAGTCCGCCGATTGGCTGTGGGCAATTAAATTCTGCTAAATAACCATCAATAAGATAAAATAAACTATAATATCACTTAATGTCTACTGCTCTTATACATTTACTTAAAATTTTCCGATAAGTTTAGACATTGAAATCATACATATGTAGGTAAATAAGTGGCAGATGTTAAAAAAAATTAATTAGCAGAATATGTACAAAGCAATACTTGATAAAAAAGTTCAAAAAATGTTTCCCTTTTCATCAGTTACACCTGAGTGTGTAATCCGGGTATCTTGGTCCTGACAAAAAATAGCAGCTGAAAGATATAAAGAACACACAGCGCCCACCTGTTCAAGGTAGTTTAAAAACATTTTTAATACCAGCGCAATTAAGCATACATTGTGGAGATGTGGAGTTCATGACTGAATGGGAAACAGCTTTACACGACTATTCAAAAACATTAATTCAGATTTTAATCAGATATAGAGAACATAAAATCATTAGGTTAAATGATCAAATTACAGACACTATTAACAGAATTAATAAATCTGCACCTAATTGTTAAAAACAAATGGGTAATAGAGATTTAGAACAATCTTTTCCCCAGACAAATATGTTCTCACCATTATGCGATAAACGATATGAGGTAGAAATAGATGAATCAGGTAATATTTGGACTCATCAAGGAGCAAAACCTAAACATTTATTAAATAAATCTACTAATCCCTTCAATAAAGGTGAGACTTTATCTATTAGCACTAATAAAACTAATAAAAATAAAATTCAGGATACTAGTACAAGTGAAACAACTGCCCCTTTTCAAATCTTCAAATCCAGAGTAAGGAAAAGAAGTTTAGAACAAAGCGGGGGAGACGAGCAGGGAGAAAAAAAAAAATTAGAAAAAACAGAGTATGATATTTAATTTGTCTGATCATACCTTAACTTATAATGAAACACGTTTGTTACAAAAAATCTGAGTTTTGCACCTAAAACAAGACCAAATAAATTCAATACATATATTGTTGCAAAACTTTATACGCAAACTCACTCTTAAAAGACATTTTGCTAACTTCAACAGCAACAACATCTGTGCTAAAACATAAGAAGGGAATGATTGGGCATATGTAACAATATTAGAAAAGTTAGAAACCACTAAAGATCTCATTGTGGATGATAATAGTGAATTTGACACTGTTAGAGAATCTCAAGATCTCACTATGGATCAATTAAATCTAAGTATACATGAAGATGAAATGAAAATAATTCATTCTAACTTAAAACAACCCTCTACATTTTATCCTGTCTCTTCACAAGGTTCCTATATCCCCATCTTTAAAAAATTGGTAACAGATGACTGAATGTTGAATAATAAAAAGATGCTGAGTTCTTTGAAATATAGAGACAATATGAATAAACAAGAGAGAATGGCATTAAGTTCTCTATCTAAGAATCCTGATCTGATTTTCAGACAAGAGGATAAGGGGGGTGGATTGGTTCTACAAAACAGATAGGACTACCTGAAGGAAGCATTTAAACTATTGAGTTGTAGAAATACATGCAAACTATTATCTTCAAATCCAACTGAAATTTATAATAAAGAATTACTAAAGTTATTAAATAAAGCAAAGGAAGATAAAATATTAAATGAAGATGAGTTCAGATTCATTTTTGAACCCAATCCAAGAACCCCAATTTTCTATCATTTGCCTAAAATCCACAAGGACCCAACTAATCCCCCAGGGAGACCCATTATTTCAGGTATTGATTCTGTCACTGATCACCTGTCCAAGTATATAGACGGCTTTTTACAACCGATATTAAAAAACATAAAAACTTATGTAAGAGACACAATGGATGTGATCAATAAATCTGAGGGTACTACCTGGGGACCTGGGTCCTTGTGGATTTCATGTGATGTTCCAGCATTTTATACCTCTATTCCTCACCAGAAAGGCATAAAGGCAGTTGCCTCTCACTGTGCAAGATTTAATATGATGGAGATGCATATAGCTTTCCTACTTAAAGGAATTCAATTTATTTTGGAACATAACAGCATTATATTTGAGAACAAATTTTATAGACAAATACAGGGAACAGCCATGGGCACAACCATGGCACCCTCATATGTTAATATTTATATGGGTGAGTTTGAAGAGTGCTATGTATGGTCTAACAATCCCTATTTAAAGAATAATAAAAAATATTACAGGTACATAGACAACCTGCTTTTTATTTGGGAAGGGAGCCTACAAGAAGCCTCAGATTTTGTCACTCATCTAAAAAATAATACATTCAATTTAAAGTTCCCTAGTTCAATAACAGAGGATTCTATCGATTTCTTGGACTTAACATTATACATAGATGAGTGTCACAAAATAGCAGTTAAGAATTTTAGAAAGAATACAGATAGGAACAACTTCTTGAGTGCAAATAATGGACATTTGGAAAAATGGATCCAAAATGTACCTCTAGGACAATACCAACGTCTTAAGAGTAACTGCACAAAGGATTCAGATTTCCAGGAAGAAGCAGAAATCCTCTCAAACAAATTCAGAGAAAAGGGCTATAAGGAGAACTGACTATTAGAAGCCAAAAATAAAACAGATGCAATTATTAGAGAACAACTACTAATTCCTAAATCTGAGAAAATATTTACTCCTGCTCAAAAGAATATGAGTTCACAAGATGATCCCTTATTCATTACAACTTACTCTGAAGGATCCAACCAGATACGTAAAATTCTCACAAAAAATTGGAAAATCCTTAAACAGGGTCCAATTTTAAATCCAATATTAGGTGAGAAACCAAAAACTATTTTTAGGAAGAATAGGGATTTAAAACACTTTCTGGCCCCTTCTAAATTAAAAAGTGTTCAGACAATAACCCCTACATCAAATTGGTTAACACCACAACCTGGCTTGTTTCAATGTAAAAAAAGATTGTGTAATATGTGTGATTATGTTATACAATCTAACACTATAACATGAAACACAGATGTACATGTGAGTCCACTCATGTGGTATATCAAATTATTTGTCCATACAAAAAAATCTACTTAGGTAGAACTAAGAGGAAAATAAAAACAAGATTTTGAGAACACACTAATAATATTTCTAAAGGAACAGTTAAACAGAGCAGAATCTAACTTTCCAATTGGCCTTTCAAATTGTCTTTGATTAATAATCAGCTAAATTTAGTGTACTCAGCTGACTGCCCTGCCTGCATATATTTCACACTAGTTTGGGAGGTGCATTGCACAGGGGTGCATTGCCTGGGCAGTGTACATTGTAACAATAGCATATGTTCCCATTTTCAAAGTGAACATTTTATAAGTGAGGCATTAACAATAGAATTATACAAGAATTAAATAAACATTTTATAAGTGAGACATTAACAATAGAATTATACAAGAATTAAGTAAACATTTTTTTTGGTAGTAGATGGCAGAAGCTGGACTTCCGTTTGGGGTGGAGCCTAAACAAGCGTGCTCCCTGTTTGCGGTGACTGAGCACCGCTGGAAAATTCTACCCAAGCCTTTACACCATCTAACCCGGGGATTGCTATCGGGTGCTGTGTGGTGGTGCACGCAGCCATAACACCAGGCTGCTGGTTGGAAGTCGACCTATCTATTGGAGTGGTGGACTGTTTGGAGTGCCTGATAGCTACAAAGATTCGGCAGCTGTGTTTCCAGATGACACTTACATATACCTCCAGAGCGGCTGTGAAGTGCCGGTATTGCCGGTACCGCTAAACGAGGAAAGGTTTCCTACCTGGTGGAGGAAACCTGGTGCACCAGAGGTAACGGCCGGGAACACGTGACAGGAAACTGACGTCACGCTATTGCCGGTGAATTGGAGACCCCGCCGGGCGGAGGTTCCCTGGATAGCCCGGCACATCCCTTCAAGATCAGGACAATTCTCTGACAGTCCGGGCAGAAGAGACTAGCTCCAGTCGCAAGTACAAGTTTTTTTTTACCTATTTCCCCTATTGTTTGCCTTTTGGTGTTCTCCATTGTCAGTTAAGGGGAGTGAGGCAGATAAACTTAAAGGTAAAATGCTTGATTTACAGGCTTATTGCTAAAAAGGGACACAGCAAGTTTTACCCCTGCAAAAAGGGGATATACTTCACCACCTGTTGCTAATAAGTAGGAACTTGTGTGTGCTCCTCTGAGCATTATACAGTGGATTAAGTCATTTGAAGACAAAACATTGCCCTAAGTTATCAGTCTGATTGTTTGATTGTGGCATGTGTATTGTGTCCAGCAGAAGAACATTTGCTGATAAGAAGGAACAGAGGAGAGCCGCTGACATTTTCTTTTTTCTCCTTGTTTGCCAATTTATCTGCTCATAATATAAAAGAGACCTTAAAGACTCTGGGGGCTTCTCATCCGGAAGCATGAAAGTGCATTTATATAGGTTAATAGCTGGTGCCTTTTTTTTGTTCTGTTTATTAACTGAGCATTTAACTCTAATTACTCTATAGCTGACTGCTAAACCATCTCCTAACTGAAGTATGCCCTCTTTAGGCTCTAGCATGCAGGGAACAGAATGTAGATGATTTGTAATATTTATTCTCTTGTTGTCTATTGAAACCTGCAGGGAAAAGATTTGTGTTTCTACTTGTCTGTTCTTGGATTATACCCTAATTATATTCTACCATTTACTGTTAAATATATAGTGAGAAAAATCTAAAAGAGGGAACCATCTGTCTTTTTCTGGTTTTCGGATAAATTCCTTATTTTGACAGGCCCATTTCATTTTTTTTATTTTGCCCTAGATAAAGGGCCCACTGCATTTTTTCAGTGATTACACACACCACCACCTACTTGCACATAATATAATTGACACTTAGCACCTCACCCTTTCTTTTTTCCTTTTTTTTTTTTTCTTTCTCTCTCCACTTTTTCCACTAACAGACCCCGCTCTGACGCGGCCTCAGTAATTTTACTCACGTTTTTTTTTTACACTTAATCACTTTTTTTTTTTTCTCTTTCTCCTTTTTTGCACTTTGAATTTATGGAAAAATTCGTCACGCAGGCGAAAAAAAATTCACCCGCAATGCCTGCCAAACTTATGGATAAAAAATCTAAATCAAGTGATACTAGCCTTGATTCTACATTAAGTGATTTACCTCTGCCCTCTCTTGACATTCAGGCTTTGACAGTACAATTGTCCGCCATATTCGCACCTCATTTTGAAATGATTAAAAAAGAAATCTCTAGTATGGCCTCCGAACTTTCTACTCTTGCCACCGAATTCAGGCAGTTTTCTACCCGAATCGGCGAGGCAGAGGATAGAATTTCGGATTTGGAAGACCGGGTAAATACACAAGAGGTGACTATCCGGAAACAAGACTCCACAATTCAAAATATGCAGTTGTGCCTGGAGGACATGGAAGACCGCTCCAGGCGCAATAACATACGTATTGTGGGTCTCCCAGAGACAGCAGAATATGAAGATCTAATGAAATTTACTTCCTTAGGGCTCCCTCAGGTATTAGGAATGTCTGCAGAATGTCTGCCCCTGATAATAGAAAGAGCTCATAGAGTAGGACCGAAGAGATCTTTAGTTGACAAGTCAGCCAAGAGCAGAATGTGTATATTTAGGGTACTTAAATTCCAGGACAAAATCGAATTAATGAAACTTTTCAGGAAGAATGGACCTATAATGTTAGGTAATAATAAAATCCTCCTCTTCCAGGATTTCTCTACTGAGACATCCACAAAGAGGAAATTAATGGCCCCATATTGTTCGCAGCTGAGTTAAAGCCCGTATGGTCTACCCAGCTAAAGTTATAGTTGAGGATAGTGACTCAGTACTCACATTTCAGGAAATCCCAGAGATTAAAGAATATATCAAATCAAAAAGGATAAATTGAAGATTGAGAAATTAGTTCCTTTTTTTGGCCATGATCATGAAGTTAGTGACTATCAGGCCTCTATCACAGACATGTGTGAATGTGGTATGTGTGTGTCTTTTTTTTTTTTTTTTTTTTTTTAGAGGAGGGGGAAGAGGGAGGGGTCTAACCATGCAAAATTTTAATCCTAAGGTATGTCTATACGTTAAATGTCTGGAGTAAATATATTATCATGGAATGTTGGAGGAATAACCTCCCCCATGAAGAGAAAACTCATAATTAAAACTCTTGCAAAAAAAAAGGCCAGATATTGCATTTATTCAAGAAACCCATCTTAATGATTCAGAAGAAGCTAAACTTAAAATTAAATGGGTGGGTGAAGTGGTAGCCGCTTCAAGTACAAATAGGAAATGTGGAGTGGAGATCTTATTCCATAAAGAGTTAGATTATAAAATTTTGCATGTAGATAAAGACCCACAGGCCAGATATATCATACTTCAAATCCAGATTAATCAGGTTATTTTTGTGCTTTGTAACGTGTATGGTCCAAATAAAGATAGTAGAGACTTTTGGGAAAGTATTAAAGGTAAGATTTTTCCCTTTATAGGGGAGAATCTCATTTTAGCGGGTGATTTTAATATGACTCTAGCTCCAGAATTAGACAGACTTAATAATACAAATGCGAAAGAATATAAAAAAACTGCCAAATACTTTAGATTTTTTTGCTCTCAGCTCAAATTGGTAGATGTCTGTAGAATTAAAAACCCTGATTCCCGGATTTTTACGTGCGAGTCTAAAGCACACAGAACCTTTTCCAGGATTGATCTATTCCTATTATCGGAATCATTGTCAATTGTACAACTGGTAACTGGAATAGAGGACA
The DNA here is from genome assembly GCF_027579735.1 of Bombina bombina. NCBI lineage: Eukaryota > Metazoa > Chordata > Amphibia > Anura > Bombinatoridae > Bombina > Bombina bombina. The sequence continues at coordinate 499,814,285 of NC_069503.1, read as the reverse complement.
TACTGATATCCGATCATGCACTAATATATCTTACTCTGCCCCCCCAAACAGTCATGTAGATAAAAGCCAATCCCTTTTCTTTCCTCGATATTTGTTGAATAACCCTAGATTTGTTATCTGGCTCAAGCAAAGATGGAGGGATTATTGTACGAACAATATCTCTTACTTTAACAGAATTGAGACCTTCTGGGAAGCAGCTAAGGCTGTCCTAAGGGGAGATATAAAGAGTTATTTAATAACCAGTAAAAAGAAATCCCGGGCTCTAGAAATACAATTATCCAATAGAGTCAGAAATGCCTATGTAAGATTTGCTGAGGATCGCTCCTCGATCAATTGGAAAAAGTACCAGGAGGCCAGGAGAGAGAGAGATGTCTTCTTAGAACAGAGAACCCAAAAGGAAGAGATTAAAATTAATGCTCAATACAGGGGTCTTTACGGGGACTCCACAAAATATTTGGCGAAATTAATTAAAAATAGAAAGAGGAAGAATTACATCCTGGCTATTAAAGAAAATGACACCTTATACACAGATTCAAAGGAGATTAGTAGAGTGTTGTTTTCATTCTATCAAAAGTTATACTCTAGGCAGGTTAGTAATGCGCAGATACAAGACAGATTTTGGTCTAAAATAAAACTACCGCAAACTCAAGAAGATGATCTATCGTATCTTAATGCTCCAATTAGAGTGGAGGAAATCGGGGACATGATAGACAAGATGTGGCTGAACAAGGCTCCCGGCCCAGATTGTCTCCCGGCAGAATTTTATAGGTTACTTGCACCAGAAATGATTCCCACCTTAGAAAAACTATTTAATAGTTATTACCGTTCAGATAATTCCATTTCTTCTTATTTCTCAGCTGCAAATATCACGTTAATTCTCAAGAAAGGCAAAATACCAGAGGACCCGGCCTCCTATAGGCCTATATCCGTGTTGAACACAGATTATAAAATACTGATGGCGATCTTAGCAGACAGACTTTCTTCATTCTTGGGTAATATTATCCACACAGATCAGTCGGGTTTTATGAAATCTAGGACTTCTATGAAAAACATTCGTAAGATAGTGACTTGCCTTGACTATTTTTACTACTTAAAAGAAAGGAAAAAAAATAATAACTTCTCTGAGGATTTCGCTATTTTATCATTGGATGCCGAAAAAGCATTCGATGCTATTGCTTGGGATCATCTTTTTAAAGCATTAGAGGAATTTGGTTTTAAGAATCAATTCCTACAATTTATCCGAAAAATATATATAAATCCAATTTCACACCTGATCGTGAATGGTGTCCTCTCGCAAAAGATTATTCTGGGAAGGGGAACAAGACAAGGGTGCCCGTTATCGTCCCTCTTGTTCAATCTGGCTTTAGAACCTTTAGCTATCCGTTTACAAAGTATATTAGAAGGAATTAATATGGGCTCTTATTCTCTTAGGACACTTTTATATGCCGATGATTTAGTATTATTTTTAAAGAAATCATCTGTCTCAATACCAACTGCACTACAATGTCTAGATGAGTTTAGCTCCTTTGCGGGATATAAAATTAATTTTAATAAAAGTGAACTCATGTGGATTATTAAATTAAGAAATAGCTTGAATGAACACCCTTTCAAAGAGGTCGAAGCAATTACATATCTTGGCATAATATTGCATAAAAACCTGAGGAATTGGTATCGACTTAATTTTTTACCACTGTTCCAGAAGGCTAAAGCAGATTTGGAGCTATGGAAGGCATTTCAACTTTCTATTACGGCCCGTATTAACTTAATTAAGACAATTTTTTTCCCGCGATTACTTTATCCTCTTCAGAATCTTCCATTGTTTATTCTTAGTAAGGATTTGCGTAAATTAAATTCCTCCTTCTCCAAATTTATCTGGAGCGGTAGGAGACCACGTATATCTTTGGAGAAATTCACACAGAAATTTGAATTCGGAGGTCTTGCTCTTCCTAACCTGAAGTTATATAATTGGGTCTGTTTAAGTAAAACAGCTCTGGATTGGATTGTAGAAAAGGAGCTGGTTTCATCCTTAGAGATTGAGAATCATATGGTCTCTCCCTTTTCTTTAAAAGCAATCCTGCATTGCCCGCTACAAGCTTTACCAAATAATATAACTATGCTTAGGTCCATTAGTAATGTAGCGGCGGCCTGGCAAAGGTGTTGCACATTACTTGAAGTGGATTTTACATTTTCGGCATTTATGCCAATTATTGGAAATCCACAATTTATGCCGGCTATTAAGCAATCAATATTTAGAGAATGGGCTGAGAAAGACCTTAAATATGCTTGCCAGATCCTTACACAAGACGGGCAAATAATCTCTTTTGAGATGCTATCCCAACATTTTCATCTAGCTAGATCTAATTTTTTTGCATATCTTCAGTTGCGCCATTTTATTAATTCTCGAAAATGGGATAGGAGCGGATTTGGTGCATGGTCGGATCTCAATGTATGCCTTCAAAAATTTTCAATAGGTAATTCCTCTATATCTCTTATGTATCATATTATGCTCTCTAAACAAACATTAATCCTTCTAGATAAATTGGTCGCAAAGTGGACTCCTTTTTTTCCGGCATTAGACATTGGGAAAATTAAACAAAGTATGATTAACTTAAAGAAATGTGAAATTCCACGGAGCTGGAGAGAATCCCATTTAAAGCTTGTTAATAATTACTATTTATCCCCTTTGAGAATGATGAAATTATATCCGACTAACGAGGGGGTTTGTACTCGCTGTAAGAAACCTAAAGCGGATATTTTATATATGTTCTGGTATTGTCCAAAGATTATTCAAGTATGGCGGAAGTTGGAATATTGGTTTAATGTATTATATAAGACAACTGTTATTCTGTCACCTAAGGAAATAATATGGTTAGAAGTCCCCAATAACAAGGGTTTTCAAATAAATGTTTTAAACACTATTATTTTAGCTGTTAGACAGCAGATTGTTAAACATTGGCAATCTAATGCAGCGATGGGATTAACCCAGATGTTACAACAGATTCAAAATCAAACTATCTACGAATCATTTCATTTAAAAACCGCCTCGGAAAGAAGAATAAAATTCTTTCTAGTAGGTTGGCTACCAATTATCCAATCGTATCCTGCAGTTATACAAAAAGCCATTTTGACCCCATTCCTCTCCTCAAACTTCCTCATGGATTTAGTAGCCCTAGATCTCTTCCCACATTCATGGATAACTGGGTACAGAACAGTTTAAGGAGAGATAAAGATAACTAGTGCTAAAAAGGGCGTTAGGAGGTTCCCTTTTTTTTTTTTTCATTATTGTTGTTGTTGTTTGTATGGTAGTGTGATTGGGTTTACTGTTTATTGTTAGTAAAAAATTTCCAACAGCATACACAAATTAATTATATGAGAATATTCTGCTATTTCTTTCTTTGTCCTACAAACTGATATATATAAGAAGAGATCTTTTGTTCTAATCTTATGTGATCTTTTCATGTTTTTTTTAATTTTTTTTAATTTACACCTGACCCTGCGTGGTGCACAAAGGTGAAAATGTATGTAACTGTGTTTGCTGTTGGATATATAAATAAAGAATAAAAAAAAAAAAAAGTAAACATTTTATAAGTGAGTCATTAACAATAGAATTATACAAGAATTGAACAAGGATTGGGCAAGGGGCAAGACACAATGCAAGTGCTTTTGTGATATTATGTTCTATGTATCTCATTGTTTCCTTATGCAACTGCTACTGTAATACTGTGTCTTATGTGATTAATTGGTTCCCACTTTTGTAAAAATGCTCAATATACTGTATTCACATTCCTTTTTGCTGCCTCTTGTCTCTATAACAAAATACATTATCCAGTTACTCCTTCTCCCTCTCTACATGCACTGTTCATTAGCTCATCTCTCTTAAACTCACCTTACTTTTGTACTTGTTAACTTTACCTATTCCTGAACACTCTCTCTCCCCCCTGCAATTCGTCTCAAAAACAGTCTCATTACTGAAAATCTGTATCTCATCTAACGTCACTCTCCCTTTTTCTTTTACTAACTGCTGGTGACATCTCCCCTAATCCTGGTCCCCAACAACTGCCTAGCCATGCACATGCATGTATACCATCCCATAGACTCAGAAAACAAAACTCTGCCAACCTTACTCACATTCCTATTGCATCTACCCCTTTCACTTGTGCACTCTGAAACTCTCGCTCTGTTTGCAACAAGCTCACTTCTATACATGACCTCTCGCTCCCTCAACCTTCTGGCCCTAACAGAAACCTGGCTCTCTCCCCTAGACACAGCATCCACTGCTGCTCTGTCACTTGGGGTCTCCACTTCAGCCACACTCCTAAATCTGGTAATAGACAAGGAGGTGGTGAAGGTATTTTACTTTCCTCTCTTCCCTCACATTTTCCTCATTCGAAACCCACATAATTTGCTTATTCTCTTCTCTCTCTATACATGTTGCATTCATATACCGACCCCCTGGCTCCTCAACTCAATTTCTAGATCACTAGGCTGCCTGGCTACCTTATTTCCTTTCTTCAGACACCCCTGCCCTCATTCTTGGCGATTTCAACATCCCTCTTGACAATCCCACTGCCTCATCTGCAAAACAACTTCTGCAACTCACTTCCTCTTTCGGTTTGTCACAATGGACTGATTATCCCACTCACACAGTCAGTCACTCCCTTGAACTGATCTTTAGCTAACGATGCACTCTCTCAAACTTCACAAACTCCCCCTTTCCTCTTTCTGACCACCATCTCCTTGCTTGCAACATACCATCCGTTCCTACCACTCTTCCTCCTTCTACTCCTCACTAGTGATGTCGCGAAGCTAAAAATTTCGGTTTGCGAACGGCGGACTCGAACTTCCGCAACTGTTTGCGAACCGGCGAACCGGGCGAACCGCCATAGACTTCAAAAGGCAGGCGAACTTTAAAACCATTCAAAGCAAATAGAGCCAAAAATAAGAATTTGTGGCTCAGAGAAAAGAATGCATTTGTTTAGCACTTCCAATCCCCTGTATGTGATATGATACCATGAATTGGACGGAAGTAAGAGTGGGGTGGCGTATCACTAAAATTAAAATCTAACTTTTATTTCAACACTTAAAAACACCAACTGTTGCATACAATTGGCATAGAACTTCTTGGGATTGAGATTGGACTAAACAAGTAATTACTTGTTTAGTCCAATCTCAATCCCAAGAAGTTCTATGCCAATTTGTGTTTTTAAATTGTATGCAACAGTTGGTGTTTTTAAGTGTTGAAATAAAAGTTAGATTTTAATTTTAGTGATACGCCACCCCACTCTTACTTCCGTCCAATTCATGGTATCATATCACATACAGGGGATTGGAAGTGCTAAACAAATGCATTCTTTTCTCTGAGCCACAAATTCTTATTTTTGGCTCTATTTGCTTTGAATCGTTGATTCTTGCATAAGCACTCCAGCCGATATCCACTCATAAATTGATAGTGGGTACCCATTGGCATTCCCCATTTATTTGTGTAGTGCGGTTGCAACTCTTTGTTTTCTTGAACTTTAAAACCAACAGGGACTCTATCTGGCCACAATAGTGATGGAAAAGTTGTTTCAAGAGGACTAACACCTGGACTGTGGCATTCCGGAGGGGGATCCATGGCAAAACTCCCACAGAAAATTACATAGTTGATGCAGAGTCTGGTTTTAATCCATAAAGGGCATAAATCACCTAACATTCCTAAATTGTTTGGAATAAAGTGCTTTAAAACATCAGGTATGATGTTGTATCGATCAGGTAGTGTAAGGGTTACGCCCGCTTCACAGTGACAGACCAAACTCCCCGTGTAACGCACCGCAAACAACCGCAAACAGTCCATTTGCACAACCACCAGATAGATAGATTTGATAGATAGATACATAGATCAATAGATGCAATATATATATGATAGATACACATTACATATATCAATAGTTGCAATATACATTTGATAGATATGAATTACATAGATCAATAGATGCAATATACATTTGATAGATACGAATTACATAGATCAATAGATGCAATATACATTTGATAGATACGAATTACATAGATCAATAGATGCAATATACATTTGATAGATACAAATGATAGTTAGATAGATTTGATAGATAAATAGATATATTTGATAGATATATAATTTCACCAGACAGAGAATTACAAGACGTGAGGTCTGAGACCCATGGTAAGGTTCCCAGAGGCAGTTGCGGCGCCAGGGGACATGTATATGGCATGGATCTTCGGAACCGAGAGATGGAAAAAGATGCTCGGTCAGTCCTCCTGCTTCAAACTTGGGGCACTGCCCGTTCAATCTATTGTGCCACCAGATATGAGTGGTGTGTTAAGTAGTACTATTCTTAGCAGTTTAATACCTGTTACTCCCCCTATCGGGGGAGGTGTATATGGCATGGATTTTAGGAAGCGGGAGATGGAAAAAGATGCTTTGTCGGTCCTCCTACTTCAAATTTGGCCGAAACACAAGTGGCTGTCACAAAACAGTCCGGCCACAGGATAGATAGATTTGATAGATAGATACATAGATTACATAGATCAATAGATGCAATATACATTGGATAGATACAAATTACATAAATCAATAGATGCAATATACATTTGATAGATACGAATTACATAGATCAATAGATGCAATATACATTTGATAGATACGAATTACATAGATCAATAGATGCAATATACATTTGATAGATACGATTGATAGTTAGATAGATTTGATAGATAAATAGATAGATTTGATAGATATATAATTTCCCACACAGAGAATTACAAGACGTGCGGTCTGGGACCCATGGTAAGGTTCCCAGAGGCAGTTGCGGTGCTAGGGGACGTGTATATTGCATGGATTTTCGGAACCGGGAGATGGAAAAAGATGCTCGGTCGGTCCTCCTGCTTCAAATTTGGGGCACTGCCTGTGCAATCTATTTTGCCACCAGATATGAGTGGTGTGTTAAGTAGTACTATTCTTAGCAGTTTAATACCTGTTACTCCCCCTATCGGGGGAGGTGTATATGGCATGGATTTTAGGAACCGGGAGATGAAAAAAGATGCTTGGTCGGTCCTCCTACTTCAAATTTGGCCGAAACACAAGTAGCTGTCACAAAACAGTCCGGCCACGAGATAGATATATTTGATAGATAGATACATAGATTACATAGATCAATAGATGCAATATACATTGGATAGATACGAATTACATAAATCAATAGATGCAATATACATTTGATAGATACGAATTACATAGATCAATAGATGCAATATACATTTGATAGATACAAATTACATAGATCAATAGGCACTAGTGGCAGGCTGGCCTGGCAACTAAAATTAAATAGCACTAGCAGATTGATGTAAAAATTTTTTTTTATAAATTTACACTAATGTTAGAACAGATATGAGTGGTGGCACTGAGGATGGAAGTAGGCACAGTATATGCTGTGAGCCTGACACACAGGCTGGCACTAGTGGCAGGCTGGCCTGGCAACTAAAATTAAATAACACTAGCAGACTGATGTAAAAGTTTTTTTTAAAAAAAATTACACTAATGTCACAACAGATATGAGTGGTGGCACTGAGGATGGAAGTAGGCACAGTATATGCTGTGAGGCTGACACACAGGCTGGTGGCACTAGTGGCAGGCTGGCCTGGCAACTAAAATTAAATAACACTAGCAGACTGATGTAAACATTTTTTTTAAAAAAATTACACTAATGTTACAACAGATATGAGTGGTGGCACTCAGGATGGAAGTAGGCACAGTATATGCTGTGAGCCTGACACACAGGCTGCCACTAGTGGCAGGCTGGCCTGGCAACTAAAATTAAATAACACTAGCAGACTGATGTAAAAGTTTTTTTTAAAAAAAGTTACACTAATGTTACAACAGATATGAGTGGTGGCACTGAGGATGGAAGTAGGCACAGTATATGCTGGGAGCCTGACACACAGGCTGGCACTAGTGGCAGGCTGGCCTGGCAACTAAAATTAAATAACACTAGCAGACTGATGTAAAAGTTTTTTGTTTTTTTTAAATTACACTAATGTTACACCAGATATTAGTGGTGGCACTGAGGCTGGCAGTGGCAGGCTGGCCTGGCAACTGAAATTAGATTACACTAGCAGACTGATGTAAAAGTTTTTTTTAAAAAAATTTACACTAATGTTACACCAGATATGAGTGGTGGCACAGAGCAATTAATCACAGTATATGCTGTGAGCCTGACACACAGGCCTGCTGGCAACTGAAATTAGATTACACTAGCAAACTGATGTAAAAGTTTTTTGTTTTTTTAAATTTACACTAATGTTACACCAGATATGAGTGGTGGCAGTGAGCAAGTAGGCACAATATATGCTGTGAGCCTCACACACAGGCTGACAGGCAGGCAATTAGATTACAAAAAAAAAATGTCTGAAGTTCTAGCTTTGGGGTGCTGTCCTTACAGCAGAGATCAGATGAGTCCTTCAGGACTGTAGTGGACACTGAATACACTAGCCTAGCTATCAATTTCCCTATAAAATCACCAGCAGCAGCACTATCACTCCTCTCACTAAGAATGCAGGGTCATAATGAATCTAAAATGGCTGCTGCCCAGGAGCTAGGAGTGTCTGGGAGGGAGTGTCTGCTGCTGATTGGCTGAAATGTGTCTGCAGACTGTGAGATACAGGGTCAAAGTTTACTCAATGATGACGAATAGGGGGCAGATCGAACATCACATATGGTCCGCCCGCGGCGAACGCGAACAAGCTAAGATCGCCGGGAACTGTTCTCCGGTGAACTATTCGCGACATCACTTCTCCTCACACCAAACTTCACAGACGCATTATGTCATTAGATCAGCAACAGCTTTCTAATTCCCTCGAACCTCTCCTCTCATCCTTCTCCTCCTTTTCCTGCCCTGACCAATCTATCTGCCACTATAATTCCACCCTTACATCCGTCCTTGACAATCTGGCCCCTCTTACCATAGCTGGGAAATCACACACTCATCCTCAGCCTTGACATACTCTTCTGACATGGTACCCACGCCTATGTTCCTGTACTGCTGAGCAGCACTGGAGAAAATCTCGGAGTTTAGATGATTTTCTTCATTACAAATTCATCTTTAATTCCTACTATTCTGCCCTTAATCTCCATAAGCAACACTTCTTCTCTACTCTTATCTCTAATCTTTCTTCAAACCCAAATGTCTGTTCTCCACTTTCAATACTCTTCTCCGCCCTCCCCCACCTCCTAATACAACTTCTCTGTGAGCTCAAGACTTTGCCAGCCACTTAATTTACACAATTGACTCCATCAGAAAGGAAATCAGCTCTCAACATAATTCCATTCTCTCACCCCCTCAATTGCTCTCAATCAACCACAACCCACATAACTTTAAACTTAGCTCATTCTTCCCTGTTACTGAGGAAGAAGTTTCGGCACTTATACTGCACTCTCACCTCACTACCAGTCCCCTTGACCCTATCCCCTCACAGCTAATCCCCTCCCTCTCTGCTACCATTACCCCTATACTCACACACAATTCAACCTCTCCCTCAGCACCGGTATATTTCCCTCATCTCTGAAACATGCACTAGTCAAACCTTTTCTCAAAACACCTTCCCTTGATCCTACCTCCCCATCCAACTACCACCCTATTTCCCTCCTCCCTCTTGCCTCAAAGCTTTTTGAAAAACTAGTATATGCACGCCTATCCCATTTCCTTACATCAAACTCCCTCCTTGACCCACTGCAATCTGCATTTCGTCTCCATCACTCCACAGAGACAGCAATTGTTAAGGTTACCAATGACCTACTTACAGCAAAATCAAAAGGCCACTTTTCTCTGCTTATCCTCCTTGATCTGTCCGCAGCCTTTGACACTGTTGACCACCCTCTTTTGCTCCAAACCCTCCAATCCTTCGGGATCTGTGACACAGCCCTCTTGTGGCTCTCTTCCTACCTGTCAAACTGTACCTTTAGTGTAGCCTTCTCTGGGGCCTCCTCTGCCCGTCACCACTTTCTGCCGGGGTACCGCAAGGCTCTGTCCTCAGTCCCCTTCTCTTTTCAATCTACCCGTCATCACTAGGTTCCCTAATAAAGTCCCATGGTTTCCAATATCATTTGTCTGCCGACGATAACCAAATCTACTTCTCTGCACCAGACCTATCTCCTTCCTTGCTATCCCGTGTCACGAACTGTCTTTCTCACATTTCTTCCTGGATGTCCTCTCACTACCTCAAGCTAAATCTCTCCAAAACTTAGCTCCTTATTTTCCCCCCTTCTTCCAAAATCTCCACCCCCAATCTCTCTATAACTGTTGACAACTCCATCATTACCCCTACCCCACATGCCCAATGTCTTGGGGTCACATTTGACTCAGATCTTTCTTTCACTCCTCACATTCAGTCCTTGGCTAAAGCCTGCCGCTTGCACCTTAAAAACATCTCTAAAATTAGACACAACTAAGAGTTTAATCCACTCTCATCCTTTCCCGCCTCGATTACTGCAATTCTGTCCTCTCTGGTCTCCCCACCTGCCGCCTAGCTCCTTTACAATCCATAATGAATGCCTCTGCCAAGCTCATCTTCCTTACATGTCGCTCTTCATCTGCTGCACCTCTCTGCCAATCCCTTCACCAGCTTCCTCTTTCCTCTAGGATCAAACACAAAATTCTCACTCTGACATACAAAGCCCTCAACTGCACTGCTCCCCCCTATATCTCAGACCTTGTCTCCAGAACCTCTCCCTCCCATCCCCTATGCTGTGTTCATGACCTCCTTCTCTCCTCTCTTGTTACCTCATCACACTCCCGTATACAGGACTTCTCCAGACTGGCTGCCATCTTGTGGAACTCTCTGCCTCACTCCACAAGACTCTCCCCTAGTTTTGAAAGCTTCAAGCACTCCCTAAAGACTCTATTGTTCAGGGATGCATACAACCTACGCTAGCCTTTCTTTATACCAGTTCCTCTCCTCCATCGCTATCCCCTGAACCCCCTTAGCATGTAAGCCTAAGAGTCCAGCTGTTTGTAGATCACATTCTTAAGAGCTGACTACAACAGTGCAACTCTTGGCAAGGCCCTCTACCCATTTGATCCATATAATTGTTTTGTTGTACTCCGCAATTGTTTATAGCTCTGTGGAATCTGTTGGCGCTCTACAAATAACTAATAATAATAATAATAATAATAATAATAATAATAGTGTGGTGGACCATTTCAGAGATTTTCATGCCAGTAATCCTGAGGGTCTCAAAATTTAGGTGAGAGATTGGATCCCATTTAAAATAGATGGGATCAATAGGCTCACCAAACTTAGAAGGAGAGAGACACTCTGGATTGTGGAACTTAAACGTTTGTATCCAGCTAGATGTAGCAGCCTTTTCATCATAATAAGTTATCATGTCCATATGTGGATGATTGGTCAGTTGATATTGCTTAGATAATAATTAAAATAAAATATATTGATTTATGCGTCCACCTTCTGAGAGGGGGAAAGTATATTTGTGGAAATAGCATTCTATAGTCGGTAGAGTGAGTGGTAATATATAGTCCTACTAGCAAGCTCATACTATTAAATAAGGGTAAGAAATTTGACAGAATTATAACAAATATAAAGTATGTTGTTCCATTTCCTTCTATCATTAAGAGGGTTATTTGGATAATATTTGGTTCATTTATATTTTATTAGTAATGCTATAAGCTATAGTAAAGAATAATTTATGTACGTTAAATGAAGGCATGCTGTTTTATGTATCAAAATGTTTGTATTAGGATGTATCTACAATGAAAAATTATGAGTTTTAGGACCCAGGAATGACATGTGCGGCTACTCTAGCCGGCTCCCCATATGTCACTTCCGTTGCAGGTATTTTAAATGCCAATTCTTTAAGGTAAATGATATATGTCAAACAATAAAGATATAGCATTAAAAAAGTACCCCTGAAGAAGTTTGCTCGCTGTGCAAACGAAACATGTAGGGTTAAGTTAATAGCAGTTAAACGTATATGTAACTGCATTCAGACCTTTATTGGACTGCTCTTTTGTATGGGACAAAGACCAAAGGATTCTAAACAGTGTTGCAATTCTAAGGAATACTGTAAAAGACTACATCTGACTCATTAAGAACGCTGGGAATCCACACTCCATATAGATCAAGTATCCAGTCTGGTCAGCTACTGTCAGTCATGGAGGATTTCGTCACCTTTACGATATGCCTGTTGACAACTTTTATATTGTAAATGCAATATATGCTTAATTGTGCTGGTATTAAAATTGTTTTTGAACTAGCTTGAATCGGTCGACGCTGTGTGTTCTTTATATAATTTAGGAATGGGAAATTATTAATACACAGAAATCCTTAGATTTAGAACTAAATTTTATAGGTACGGTAATAAGAATTGGAAAATTTCTAGCTAAATGTGTTAAACTCCAAGACTCTTACACGCACATTAAAGTGACACTCAATCAAAATTAAACTTTCATTATTCAGATAGAGCATGCCATTTTGAACAACTTTCCAATTTACTTCCATTAAATAAATGTGCACAGTATTTTTATATTTAAACTTTTTGAGTCACCAGCTCCTACTAAGCATGTGCAAGAATAAGTGTGTATGCATTTGTGAATGGCTGATGGCTGTCACATGGTACGTGTATGCATTTGTGATTGGCTGATGGCTGTCACATGGTACAGGGGGAGCGAAAAAGACATAACTTTTCAAATTGTCAGAAAAAAAATCTACTACTCATTTGAAGTTCAGACTAAGTGCTATTGCATTGTCTTGTTATCTTGCAATTGTTGATTATGCAAATCTACTGTGTTGACTGGTCCTTTAAGGCGATCAACAAGGATGGAGTTAGAATAACCAACACTGAATCAATTAATATAGAATTTTTTAATTACTTCAAACAACTGTACTCTGCCTCAGAGATAAATGCAAACAATAAATTTAAGTTTTGACAGAAAGTCTCTCTGCCTACCTTGACCCCTGAAGGCCTAGATGTATTAAATGCGCCTATCTTAGAACAGGAAATCTATCAGGCAATGGATAGATTAAAACTGAATTAGGCCGCGGGCCCTGATCTGTTACCTGGTGAGTTCTACAAAATCTTAAAAAGTTGAATCTTTGAATCTTTTTAATGACTACATTTCTAAAGGAAAGACCCCCCTCCCCTTATTTTGCTGCTTCTACATTTACTTTAATACCTAAAAAGGGCAAAGACCCAGAGTCAATTGATTAGTCAATTTCTTTACTGCTGTAAATACAGACTATAAACTTTTGATGGCCATTTTAGCACAGAGACTCAAAGGGATTCTTGACCCACTAATTCATTTGAACCAAGTTGGCTTTATGACACACAGAAACCCCTCTGCCAATATTCATAAAATTATTTTATTATTGGATTCCTATTAAAATCTTAACAATCGGAATAAGGCTAAAATTATGCATGATCTTGCTATTCTTTCTGTTGACTCACAAAAAGCATTTGACTCAATTATATGGGATCACTTATTCTTTACTATGAGTCAATTTGGGTTTCCCCATTACTCTTCAACTTAGCTATTGAACCCCTGGCTATAGCTCTTAGGAGGGAACTAAACAGGATACCTCTTGGAGGTAAACAACTTAAGTTGCTGTTATAAGCAGACAATTTGCTGTTATTCCTTAACAATATGCAAATAGAAACCCCACTGATCTTAAACTTAGTTTCCGAATGTGATTCCTTTTCCCAGTACAAATACCTCTAAATCAGAAATATTATTGATTAAGAGACCACCGCACAAAAGTACCCCTCCCCCTTTTAAATGTGCTGTAGACTACGTTAAGTATCTCGGGATAAAAATCAGTACAAACCCTGCGAGTTGGTACAAATGAAATTATTTCCCATTATTTGTGAAAATTAAGCAAGATCTCACGAATTGAGCTAATCTACCCCTATCAATTACTGCAAAAATTAATTTAATTAAAATTATTATTTTACCTAAGCTCCTATATCTAATGCAGAATATTCTTATTCTTTCAGCTAAAAAAGACAATAAGCTTCTTGATAGGTTTTTTTAGGAAATTTCTTTGGGGGAGTAGCAGAAGATGTGTTGCTTTGGACAAATTAATCCAACTCGGACAGTTTGGGGGACTAGAGCTCCCTGCATTATCCATTTATAACAGTGTTTGCTTAGCCAAAGTTGCAATGGACTGGCTTACAGGAGGGGACTTTCATTGCATTTTTTTTTTAGATTAAATTATAGCAGTTATAGCAGTTTTTAATAAACAAAGTACTGAGGAACAGCCGGTCATATGCAGAAATTCAGGATTCAAAGGAAGATTTGGAGGTCAGGCCAATGACAGGGTCATACATGAATATTAAGGTTCAAATACACATTTTGCCTAAAAACAGATTACCTCAACATGACACATCCATATATATGAAATCAACTAAAATAATGTATTAATTTCACATAAATGTCTGCCAGTTTGCATGCATGAGTTATATGATCCAATTTCTGGGGTTCTTATGGGAATTTTTTTATGTGCATGTATTATTTTTTTTAATTTTTTTTAAATGTTTTTATTCAAAATTTAGCGAATACATAACATAACAGTTGGGGACTTGCAGGACCCCTCTTTCATTAATGGAAATAATCGGGTTTTTGGGTCTTATAACCCATCACAAGAAATTCCGCTCATTTGGAAAAGAACAAAATAAAATAAATAAATAAATGAGAGTACAGCAGAGCACTTTAACTAAAGAGTTTTGAATGTAGAAAATCAACACGGGGGGGGGGGGGGAGGTAGTGGGGGGGGGAGGCATTCATATGTGTGGGGTAGGGAAGGGGGGGGAAGTGTATTGCGGTGAGTGTTTCTAGGTACCTGCATACGGTACCTATCAGGTAAGATAGTCAAGTCACTAGTTGTCGGATTAGGCGTCAGTACCCAGAACCCGAGGGTGCCATAAGGTATCATGGTCATTCTTCCAGTCGGCCCAAACCATCTCAAACAGGTCAGATTTATTAAGATCAAAATATATGGGCTTTTCCATGGTGTACAGATATGCCATTGTATGGATGATATCCTCCCAGCTAGGAGGAACATCCCTTTTCCAGGCCCTGGCTATATTGGTCTTGATTGAGGCCAGGAGATAGACTCCAAACAGGCCTTGGTGTCTGGGCAGGGCGTGTAGCCCTAAGTGAAGAAGGGCCAGTGCTGGACCAGCAGAGACTCCAATACCATATTCTGAGAGGGTACGCATTCCTCTTTCCCATAGGGGTCTAATGATGGGACATTCCCACCAGATATGCAGTAGGCTGCCACGAAGACCACAGCCTCTCCAACACAGAGGAGAAGTTCCTGGGAACATTTTAGACAATCTTGTTGGGACAAAGTACCAATGAGAGAGGACCTTGTAGTATGTCTCAAACATTGTTACACAATGTAGAGTCTTCTTAGTTAACTGGATGGCTCTTTGCCAAGTTTCAATAGTGGTTTCAGTACCCAGAAGGGTATTCCATCTTAAAAGATGTGGGGCCAGAGTCAGCAGAGAAGTGCTATCCAAAAGGGCGTAGTGCCTTGATAGTGGCCGGATAAGTCTGCGTCCACCCTGCCAGGTAGACTCCCAAGGGGTAAGGGGGCGGGAGGCAGATGGAAGAAATTTCCAACTTCTTAGGAAACTCTCAATCCTACAGATTTCAAACCTGAGAAACTGAGGGACATCCACCTGCTGACTAAGTTGTGTCAGGGTTATAAACTCGTCCGGATTTGTGGTGGTCCAAAAGTCTGAGACTTTAGAGACCCCTAACCGAGCCCACGTGTTCGGGTGGGTGTCCGGTAAGTTCTTGAGTAGACCGGCTACCGAATTTATGGGGGAAGGATGGGGAGCAATAAGTTGACGATGTCTAAGCCTGTCCCAGACTGATAAACACTCCAGGATGACCAAATTACTTATGTTCAGAGTTCTGCGGCTATGTTGTGGAATCCAGAGAACATCTCGGAGGAGAACACTGGGCGGCAGTGATGCTTGCTCGAGTTCCCTCCACCTGTCTCGAGACTGAAGTACTCCCCATTGGGAGATATGCGTTAGCATGGCTCCTTCATAATATTTCACTACCGACGGTGATGCGAGTCCTCCTAACGGAATAGGGAACTGCAGTGTCCTATGGGCAATTCGGGGAGATTTGCCTTGCCAGATGAATTTCGTGAACTCACTCTGGTATTGAAGGAGAAGATGTCTTGGCACTCTAATTGGCAAGCAGCGAAATAAATATGTCAGTTTGGGGAGGAAAGACATTTTAAGAGAAGTTATTCTCCCTATCCATGAAATGTACTTGTGGTCCCACTTGTCCTTTAATTGCCTTAGTTCCACTAGCAGGGGGAGGTAATTGTCTTTTATCATTTGTTGGGCACTAGGAGACAGCTTAACTCCTAAATGGGTAATCCGCTCAGTTAACCACTTGAAGTGATATTTATCTTTTAGCTCGCGGATGTAGGTTTGCGGGTATCCCCACCAATAAATTTCAGTTTTGTTTGTATTAAGTTTGTAGTAGGAGAGGTTTCCAAATATCTTCAAAGTCTCCAGCAATCTAGGTATAGCTTTGGCAGGGTCCGTGGTGATAACTGTTATGTCGTCTGCGAACAGTGCTATTTTGTGTAACGAATCCGAGAGTCTAACCCCTGGTAGATATGTGTCCGACCGGATTTTCATGGCCAAAGGTTCGATCGCTAGAGCGAACAACAGGGGCCAAAGAGGACACCCCTGCCTGGTGCCATTTGATATACTGAACGGTGAGGTTCGGAATCCCAACCCTCTGACAAATGCCGGTCGAGTACAGGGCTTTGATAGCCACACAAGTTTCGGGCGGAAACTTAAAGGCTTGGAGCGTTTCCCATAGGTAGTCCCACCGGACTCGATCGAAAGCTTTCTCAGCATCTAAAGAGATGACTGAGAAGGGCTTTTTCATCCTGGTTGACTCACTCATGATGTTAATGAGGCGTCTGGTATTGTCAGGGCCTTCTCTGTTATAGAAAAACCCTACCTGATAAGGATTGATTAGATCCGGCAGCATCTTACCGATACGGGTGGCCAAGATCTTGGAGTAGATCTTAACATCCATGTTGATCAGGGAGATCGGTCTGTAGTTCAAACAGAGAGAGGGGTCTTTGTCCGGTTTGGGTATGGTGATAATGGCGGCCTGAAGAAATTCCTCTTTAAAAGACACAGTACTGCTCGACAAGGCAAAAAACCTGAGTAGATACGGAGACAGTTCATGAATATATTGTTTATAAAACTGAGCAGGAAACCCATCAGGCCCAGGAGCCTTAAGGGGCTTCGTGCGCCCGATGGTGTGTTTGATTTCAAGCAGGGAAATTGGCAAAGTGAGCGCAGTTTGCTGCTCTGTCATGAGTGCGGGTAGGTTCAGAGTGGATAGGAACTGTTTGGACGGTTTTAAGCCTTCCTCTCTGCTAATGTTATATAGTTTAGAATAGAAGTCTGCAAAGCTTTTGCCTATCAGAGATGGTTTCTTGTACAGCCTATTTCTATTTAGGATTTGTGAGATGCGGGTGGCACTGTGTTTGTTCCGCAATTTATTAGCTAGGAGCGTGTCAGCCTTGTTCCCCTTATGGTAAAACAATTGTTTTAGCTTGGAGAGGGTACTCTGAGTCCGCTTCAACTCCAGCTGGTTGATATGGTCCCTAACCACTCTGATTTTTTCCGTCGATGCTGCTGAGATAGAAGTTCTATTACTCGTTTCCAAGTGTCTGAGTTTGGTATGCGCCTGTGCGAGCGTTAGGCCAGCTAATTTTCTCAATTGGCCCTGTTTGTGGATTATAAGTCCGCGAGCCATTGCTTTGATGGCACCCCATAAGGTATCGTCTGGAGTCTGTCCGTTGTCATTTTGTCTAATTAATTCAGATAAGTCACGTCTCAGTTCTTCCCTGAAAGCTATGTCTGTTAGGATATGATGCGGGAGTCTCCAACCTGTCTGAAGAGTAGGTTTGTCCATGGGGTGTAAGTCAGTTAAGATTAAGTCATGGTCTGACCAGGAGCTTACAGCAATCTCCGAGCGTATGACAGAGTCTAAGGTCTCTGCTTGACAGAACATGTGGTCTAACCAAGAGTAGGTCTTATGGGGATATGAGTAATGAGTATAGTCTCTGTCTCTAGTATGCAAGGTCCTCCATATGTCAAAGTAGCCGTAGTGAGACATTACATCCCGGAACTTAGCAGAGATACTGTTTGCTTGGGGGTTGGTGTTGTCTGGGGTCTTAGTTTTATGGTCCAATGAGGGAACCCAGGTCATGTTGAAGTCGCCCTCCAAGATAACTCGTCCCTGTCTATATTGGTCTACTAATTGAAGAACCTTGCGGAGGCATGTGGGTTGGTGAGAGTTGGGGAGGTAGATGGATACCAGTGTGTGTAGTACATGATTTAACTTACAAATTAGTATGGTGAACCTGGCCTGTGGGTCTCTGAAAGCCTGGATGAGTTCGTATGCCACTCTGCGATGTAGGAGTATGGCTGTGCCCCTGGCTTTCTTAATAAAAGGAGAGTGATCAGGTATCCAGTAGGAACGGGAGTGGAATCGCTGCGGGGAATCTAACTTCCAATGAGTCTCTTGTATAAAGACAACATCGGGGTTATGGAATTGGAGTTCCCAAGCCAAAAGACTCCGTTTGTGGGGGAGTTGAGACCTCTCGCATTGTGGGTGAGTAGTCTAAGTCGGTTTGCCATTATTTTAACGTGAAAGGGAAAGGGGAGAAAGGATAATAGGGATGTGGTGACGTAAGAAATTCAGAGTATACTCTGTGTCAGTGAATACTGTACTAAAGTTTGAGGTGGAAATAATCCACCTAGATGGAACCCTGGCGTGGGCTGCCTATTTGGGGGGGGGAGCTATATGAGGATGGGCCGGGGTGTCCGGCCCCACTCTATCTATAAGTAAGATGAATCTCGTCAATAACATTAATGTGAGGGCAACTTGACAATGAGATCATGTTGAGGGAATGTGCAAGTTGTATGCAACTATGGTATGACGGGGTCCCTTTAGAAGTGCCCTGATAAAATAATATGCAAACATAAAGAATAACAATAATACATTAGCCAACGAATCTGGTAACATCAACAATTTTAGTAACAACATTATCAGTATCTCCCCATCGGAGCATAAGTGCTCAACCTGTGTTAGGGTGGCCCCTTGCTACCATTGAGTGGAACTTAACCTGTAAAGAGAAGGTTATCAACAAAAGAATAAGATGTCCTCAAAAAATCGACCACAACTTATTTTCGGTTAGAATGTAACAAGAGATAGAGGCTTATTTGTATGTGAGTCTAGTTAAACCTGACTCCTGTCAGGGGTCCCCCTTTTGGCTATGTTGGGGAGAAGAAGCATAAAGAGGATAATCAGGTGTGGAGCATCATTACTGCTTGGCCCTGACCAATGGTCAGGGTAGAATCACCGGAGAAGTCCTGAATTGCTTGAGTTTTCTGTCTTTTAGGTTGCTGGTCCCCAAGCGGCCAATCGGGCGGCGTGGCCCTCAATCTTGCCTTGAGTGGAGCGGGTTCTGTTGTGCTACCTTTTATGAGGCCCCATTGTGCAAGCAGAGTGGTGCCTTGGGCCAGTGATGAGACAGTGTGGGTTTGGTTGTCCTTAGTGATGATCAGCTTGGCAGGATAACCCCAACGATATTTAAGGCCCGCCTTTCTAAGCTCGGAAGTGACTGCTTGATAGAGCCTGCGACTTTGCAAAGTATGAGCCGATAAATCCGGTAAAAGCTGGAGATTCTGGAATTTCTCTGCCATTTGTGGTTTGCGGAAGGCGGCCTGCATGAGCTTATCTTTGAAAAGGAAGCCGTGGAAGCAGACAATGACGTCTCTGGGTTTATCTTGTGAGACTGATCTTGGACGCAAGGCTCTATGGGCCCTCTCCATTGTGGTGGTCATACCTTCGGTAGAATCAAGCAGATTATTAAAGAGTTCAGACAAGTAGGTTTGCAGATCCGCAGGTGAGACATCTTCCGGGATGCCCCGGAATCTGATTTTGTTCCGTCTGGCCCGGTCTTCAACATCTGCCAGTTTGAATTCAAGTTGGCTCAACTGGTCAGCTAACGACTCAGAGTATGCAAGTAGATTAGTCTGGTCTGTGGTGATGTCATCCTGCCGCCTCTCCAGTGAATCTACTCTGTCTCCAATTTCACCTATATCTTTCTTAAGTTCGGCATGGCTCCTTTGTATTTCCATTGTGATGGAGCGCGTTTGCTGTGCAAACATTTTTTAAGAGTTTCCTCTGTGATATAGTGTTGAGATCTGGAAGGTGAGGTAGCTTCAGGTTGGGATCTCTCTGCAATTGACTCTGAGTCACTAAGGTCATCGTGTGAATCATCTGCAGGCCTCCGAATTGGCTGTGCGAAGTGGTCCAAGACAGTTTTCTTGGATGGACCAGGGGTCCTAGACTGCCTTCTAGCAGTGTGGGGCATGTTTGCTTCAACTAAGCGGCCACCCAACCTTCTGAGGGACAATCCTATAAACAAGTTGCTAAGTAAGTTAGACAATGTATGGCTAAGTTGAATTGACAGATTCAATGAGGTTACATTAAGACACTTTAGTTACATTTAGAGACGAGAGTGAACATGCATCTTAGGAGTGAGGCCCAGGGGTTCCACCCAGCTTCTACCCCTCCATCTCTTATAGTCAAAACCAGACCAAGATTCTGCCTATACAAAAGGAGGCCGTAGAAATCGGAACGCAGGGGCAGGAGTCGGCCAAAACCCCCCTACACAGATTGAGCACAAAAAATTTCCAGAACCCCAGCACCCCCAGCTGACCCGGGAACAGTGGATACGACCCAAGGGAAGGGGAAAAGGAAGGGGGAAGTGACCAACCCAGACAACCTGGGTCGGAAAGGGAGGGTCAGCAAGGGGCCCCTCCCCAACACTCATCCAATAGTACTGCTACCCAAGTAGGTAGCACCCAAAATTTTATGTTCTGTCTCCTTTTTCTCCCCTCCTTTCTTTCCTTTTTTTTTTGTTTCCCCCCTTCTACCCCCTCTCTTTTTACGTTTTTGTTTTTAGGTCTGTGGGGTGGGCTTAAGGAAAATAACAAAACTCAGTAGTTCGCTAGACTCTGACAGTAGTTCCTTTATAGTAGGAGGGTTAAGACTCAGTAATGTAACATTATTACAATTCAGGGAGATAAACCAAGTATAATGGGGTAGTGCAGCATATTCTAATTTAAAGAGATTGGGGCTTAAGCTGAGGTTGCAGCGTCCTCCCTCACTAAGGTAGCACGAATATGGCGGTGGCAGTTACAAACTAGGCGGGTATGTGGCCAATTTTAATAAGCGGGCCTAGAACAGGGGGAGCACAGGGGGGCCAAAAGTTGTCAGTCCCTTCTGTGCGCGTTAGCACTATGTAGCTCCTGAAAATACTGATCACAATGAGCCTGGTGTTGTGTTACAGTTATAAGTTTAAGCTAAATAAAACAGAGTACAGTACAGTGAAATAGTACAGATAACCAGTTAATATCTGTGAAAATCCTGTGGATAAAAAGTTATTGTTAGACCAAAGTATTAAATGACACTACACCTTAGGTGGCAAACCTAAGGACAATAGCACTGACGCAGCAGCCCTTCACACTTATATTTGCGTCAAAAAATCAGACTGAGGTCTCACGGCCGTGAGAAGGTAAAATGTGAATAGAGTGGCAAAGTTCAAGCCCTCTCATCTATCAGTCAATGAAGAGGACTGTAATATTTGCTAACCAGATTTGGGGTCAGTTGTAAACCTCCTAGGCGATGCAGTAAGAGAGTATGCACAGACACTGTCCCTTTATGCAAGGCTCACTAACCTGTTAGCCTCTGAGAGCTTGATGGGGTGAAGAGCCACGTGGGCCACAAAGCAAAAGTAAACAAGGCCTAGTGAGAGAGTAATAAGGCCCAATAAAGGCAGGGGCTACTGTAAGGAGGGCTTGAAAGGTAGGGTAGGGATTCTTCTCAGCGCCCAACAATAGCTGTGAGAGCAAGGGGGCCTGTAGGAATTTGTAAGTAGTGTCCAGAGTCTGCCAGTGCTTTGCTTAACAAAATGCAATTTTCGTGCTCCCTGAGAATTGTGCAGGTCTAGCTCCCTTAGGTATGCTGGTCAGTGGCAGGGAAGAATGCAGGCTGTAACTTAAAGGCCCAGACTTCGTTAATGAGGGAGCTCTCTTAATATCCCCTGTTCCCCTATCTGGCTAATCTCACCTCTAATGATTCGGCTGGGGTATCGGGCAGCGTGTGTTGTCAGCAACTGAGTGTTTGAAGCTGCTAGATTGCCACTCACCAGTACTCCTCAAGCTTGGCTTCAATACTTCTCAGCAAGAAGGTGTCTGGATCCGCTTCAGTGAGATCCGGTCACGCTTGGTCGCGGTCTGCAGGTCAAGATAGGCCCCCAACAAGATGGCGGGGTTTCGCGCCAAACAGCGCAGTTTGAAGAAGGACGTGGATCCAGGCCTACGACGATCCCAGCAGGTAGTCACTGTGAAGGTGGGAGCAGGCGATCCTGCCGAGCCGCAAATATGCAGGATAATGTGGTCTCTCCAGCTGCACTCCTGCGGGCAGTTAGGCTAGTAGTGAGGGGTAGCACGGCAGTCTCACTTGGCGCCTCTCACCGGCTTCTGAAGGGTGGCCCAGGAGGCTCAGCTTTGCACCCGGTAAAGCAGATTGCAGCTAGTAATAGCTCCGGAGCGGATCCCCAACCCTCTGGAGCAGCTGCAAGATGTTTCCCTCTGCGCTGGTGTCAGGTCCGGTCAGGTTGTCACTTGGGCCTGAAAATCTCAGCTGGATAGTCTGGCTATCAGTTGAAAGTGTGACGGCTGTCTTCTGTAAGGGCTATTTGGTAATATTATGACCGAAGAATAGGGTAGGTTGATTGCAAAACCACTATTATAAGGCACGATGTCAGGAGCTCTTCTCTAACACGGCTGCCCTTGTTGGCGGTTACATTGCATTTTTTGAAGCAGAACAAAAATTGGTCTATCCCTTCTCTTTACCTGCCCTGCTTCATTGCCCTAATAATTTTATTCCCAACAAAATCAAGAAAAGGTATACTATATACCATATTATTAAAGCCTGGCAGCTAATTAGGTTTATCTTAAAAATCAATACCTACATTTATGACCTATTGCCTATTGCTGGTAACCCCTGATTTTTTGGCGGTCTTAATAATAAACTGTTCTCTAGATAGGCTAATGAAGGGCTGATATATTTATGGAAATTTAATGAAAATTATTCTCCTAGAGTATTTACTTGTAATCTTAAAAGATCAATATGGTCTTGGGAACGCAGGAACCAATGCGTCATTGGTTTTTTTAAATCACTAAAGATTTTAATATGGTCTGGTTGCATCCAGGTATAAGAATGGGCTTATCTCTCTTTAAAATGGGAAAGCATTCTATTAACTATTGGTATAAGATGTTACTTACCAAAACTAGTGAGCTTAATGTTCTAAATATATGTTTAAGATGGCAATCTGACTTTCCGACAATAGATAAGGATCTGTTGAAATGTAGTAAATTGAATGTTAAGAATGTTATATTATCTGCAACATGGCGGGAATCGCACTTTAAATTAATAAACAAGGTGTATATATTGCCAGCTAGACTAACTAACTGGTATCCCAATATGTACATAATTGCCCCCATGTAGTCTGTTCGGAGCTGACTTGGTCCATATGTTTTGGAGCTGTCCAAAAATACAAACATTTTGCCAACGTATTCAATTCTGGCTAAGGAAACTGTTAAGATCTAATCTTACACTTGATAAAAAAAACATATATTTTTTCTTTTTGACAGGGGGAACAAGCAGCGCAACGTTGAGTTTATTAATACAATTATTTTAGGGGGGAGGTATCTTATTCTTAGGAACTGGAAGAGTAAAAAAGAACCAACCATTAATAACTTAACGTTTTTAATGCAAACTCAATAATTTAACAACTTGATAGCTCTAATGATACAGAATCTCTTAATAACAAACAGCCAGATTACAAGTTTTGTGTTATGGCTGGCTCGCTAATAACTTGCAAGTTATTTCCACCGCTCACCTTTAATAGCGCTGCTATTACAGGTTTGCAAAAAAAACGGCTTGTGTGGGCGATACGGTTGCATTGAGCTTCATACCGCACCCAAATACAAGCGGTGCTTTGACGTACTCGTGCACGATTTCCCCATAGACATCAATGGTTAGAGCCAGCTAAAAAAAAGCCTAACACCTGCAATCGCGGAACTTAAAGCTCCGTAACGCAGCCCCATTGATGTCTATGGGGAATTTTTTTTTTTATGTTTAAACCTAACACCCTAACATAAACCCCGAGTCTAAACACCCCTAATCTGCTGCCCCGACATCGCAGACACTTACATTACACTTATTAACCTTTAATCTGCCACCCACAATGTCGCCGCCAGCTACTTACACTTATTAACCCCTAATCTGCCGCCCCCAATGTCGCCGCCACCTACATAAATTTATTAACCCCTAATCTGCCGCCGCCACTATACTTAAGTTATTAACCCCTAAACCTCTGGCCTCCCACATCACTAACACTAAATAAATATATTAACCCCTAACGTAACCCTAAATCTAATCCTAACCCTAATGTAACCCTAACACCCTCTAACTTTAATATAATTAAAATAATTCTAAATAAAACTTACTATTAATAACTAAATAATTCCTATTTAAAACTAAATACTTACTTACCTGTAAAATAAACCCTAAGCTAGCTACAATATTACTATAGTTACATTGTTTCCATCTTAGGTTTTATTTTTATTTCACAGCTAAGTTTGTATTTATTTTAACTAGGTAGACTAGTTAGTAAATAGTTATTAACTATTTACTAACTACCCAGTTAAAATAAATACAAACTTACCTGTAAAATAAAACCTAACCTGAGTTACACTAACACCTAACCTTACACTACAATTAAATAAATTACATTAACAAAATACATTTATCTACATTACAAAGAAAAAATAAACACTAAATTACACAAAATAAAAAAAGAAATAATCAAAAATAAAAAAGACTTACTCCTAATTTAATAGCCCTATCAAAATATAACCCCCCCCAATAAAAAAAACCCTAGCCTACACTAAACTGCCAATGGCCTTTAAAAGGGTCTTTTGCGGGTCATTGCCCCAAAGAAATCAGCTCTTTTACCTGTAAAAAAAATACAAACAACCCCCCAACAGTAAAACCCACCACCCACACAACCAAACCCCCCAAATAAAATCCTATCTAAATAAAACTAAGCTCCCATTGCCCTGAAAAGGGCATTTGGATGGGCATTGCCCTTAAAAGGGCATTTAGCTCTTTTACATTGCCCAAAACCCTAAGCTAAAAATAAAACCCGCCCAATAAACCCTTAAAAAAACTAACACTAACCCCCGACGATCCACTTACAGTTTTTGAAGACTGGACATCCATATTCATCCAGGAGGCAGAAGTCTTCATCCAAGCGGGCAGAAGTCCTAAAATTAAATAAGAATAGTAGGTTTTATTTAGATATATTTTAATTATATTTAAGTTAGGGGGTTATCTTAGGGTTAGGTTTAGGGGTTAATAGGTTTATTATAGCGGTGGAGTGGGCGAACGGCAGATTATTATTATTATTATCGGTTATTTGTAGAGTGCCAACAGATTCCGCAGCGCTAAGGGGTTAATAAAATTTAAATAGTGTTTGCGGTGCGGGAGGGCGGCGGTTTAGGGGTTAATTATTTTATAGCGGTGACGATGTCGGGGAGTGGCGGAATAGGGGTTAATAATTTTTTAAGTGGCGGCGATGTCCGGAGCGGCAGATTAGGGGTTAATAATTTTATTTATTTTATTATTTGCGATGCGGGAGGGCCTCGGTTTAGGGGTTAATAGGTAGTTTATGGGTGTTACTTTTTAACACTTTAGTTATGAGTTTTATGCTACAGCTTTGTAATGTAAAACTCATAACTACTGACTTTAGATGGCGGTACAGATCTTGTCGGTATAAGGTGTACCACTCACTTTTTGGCCTCCCAGGCAAAACTTATAATACCGACGCTATGGGAGTCCCATTGAAAAAGGACTTTTTAAAAAGTGTGGTACTGACGTTGCGTGACAGCCAAAAAAGTGTGCGGTACACCTATACCTACAAGACTCGTAATAGCAGCGTTAGGGAAAAAGCAGCGTTATACTCATAACGCAAAACTCGTAATCTGGCTGAAATTTTGCAAAAAATGGCTGGCCTTTTTTAAACTATATGAGAGCAATTCCCAAAGACATCTTATGGCCCCTCTTTAAAATTTAGGAATTAACTGTTGAGTATTATATTTGTCCCATGTGTTACTATTTTCCTCCTATATAGTTCCCCCCCTCACGTACCCTATAAATTTTGAGCTAACCTTAAGGGGACACTGTACACAAATTTTTTCTTTCGTGATTCAGATAGAGCATGACATTTTAAGCAACATTCTAATTTACTCCTATTATCAAATTTTCTTCATTCTCTTGGTATCTTTATTTGAAATGCAAGAAAATAAGTTTCGATGCCGGCCCATTTTTTGTGATCAACCTGGGTTGTTCTTGCTGATTGGTGGATAAACTCATCCACCAATAAAATAGTGCTGTGCAGAGTTCTAAATAAAAAAAAAGCTTAGATGTCTTCTTTTTAAAATAAAGATGGCAAGAGAACGAAGAAAAATTGATAATAGGAATAAATTAGAAAGTGGCTTAAAATTGCATGCTCTATCTGAATCATGAAAGAAATTTTTTTTGTTCAGTGTCCCTTTAACCATCTGATAATAGTTAGCTGCATTAGCTGCAATGTATATTTTCTATGTTAATTTTCTTTAAAAAAGGTCATGACATATAGGGGACTATTTACTATGGTGTGAGAGGACATGATCCGATATAGCGGATTATGTCCGCTGCACATTGATAAATGCCGACAGTATACGCTGTCAGCATTTAATATTGCACCAGCAGTTCTTGGCTGCTAGCAGGGGGTGTCAATCCACCCGATCGTATTTGATCGTGTTGATTTCTGTCCGCGGCCTCAGAGCAGATGGACAAGTTATGGAGCAGCGGTCTTTAGACCGCTGCTTCATAAGTTCTGTTTCTGGCGAGCCTTCAGGAAACAAGGGGCATCAAGCTCCATACAGAGCTTGATAAATATGCCCCTTAAAGACTTTGTAAATCTTATTGTTGCCCATATTCAAGGGCGGTATTTTTCACGACTGTTAGTATTAAATGACTTATGAATTTTTAACTCTGCTACAAACTGATGTAATGAAGCTTAATTACTCTGCCTTTTTTTTAGTAAAAAAAGTGTGTTACAGCTTTGTCTTCTTTACTGATATACCGGTATATCTCATTTTTATGTTTTGACTTTTTTTTGTGGTATTTTTATTGTGGATACTTTCCAGGCTTGTATTTGTGTCTAGAACTGATGACCTTAATAAAAAAATAATTGAAAAAAAAAACAAAATAAAAATAAAACAATTACATTAAAGGGGATTATGTCTTTCTGGAAAAAAAAAATCTTTACATGGTAACTAGCAAAAAAGGAATACAAAAAAAATTAAGATTTACTCAATTGCAAAACTGTGTAGCTGCTCATAATACATATTCATGATAATTTAAGAATGTTAAAGGAGGTTAAAACTATAACAAGTAATTTAAATCTTCCTTCAGACGATATAAATGATTCAGGTGACATTATCTTTCATAGCTCCAGTGCTATAATTTCAGTGACCGAAACTGTAAAATCCTGTACATAAATGAAATTGAAATTCAACTGAGTTTAGGAACATTGCTCATTTAAAAATTATAATGTGAAAAAAAATAAAAATCTAGGATTCTTTAATTTATCTTCGCACCAATAAACTTTATTTCATACTAAGATTACCATAGAAAAGCTAGTATTAAAAAATCAGCAAGTTCTTGAAATTAACCTAGGGAATGCTAAAGTGTTTGTAAATAAAGACTTTAAAGGACAATAAAGTCTAATTTTGTTTCATCGATTTAATCTTTATTCTCGGAAAAGCTATTTGATTGTTTATAAAGAACAGTATATTGTGTACATATCCTAGTAGTTATTGTTTACTAAATTAAAATATTGTAGAAACATACCTTTTTGTGGCATTATATGCAATTTTTTGTTTGGTATGCGTGGTTAAAAGGCCAATAAAATACTTTTTTATATAGGCAATCAAAATGAACTGTTGCATTGCAAAAGATCTGCATAGAAAATATAGTTTTTAATTTGTTAGTAAATTTGACCTTGCCTTGCAGCGCAGAGACGTATCTGTAAAAAAAACTTCTTAAAGGGTGATGCAACATAACTGTAAAATGCTTACATGAAAATATCACCTGAAAATCTCTATGTAAAAAGAAAAGATATTTTATCACACAATTTCATCAGCTCACTAGAGTAAGTGCTCTGTGAAAAGTTATACTTCAGCTGCTGTTCAGCTGCAAGTAGAAAAAAAACAATAGCCAATCAGCCTCAGCAGTCATGCATTACTTAGTGAGATTTTATATTAAACTTCCTTAAACTGAGTAGGAAAATAACATGACTATGCCTGCACATTGCCAGATGCATGATCCCTTGCAAGTCTTGGGACTAGCATCCTGATTGCAGTGTAGTGTAAATACTTAGGAAATTTTGAGGTAAAATTTCTTCCTTTTTTAAATAGAGATGTTCAAGGGATATTTTCTATTCAGATTTTTTACAGCTATGCTGCAATTTTTTAAGTGCTTCAACATTTGGTTATCATGTCCCTTTAAGGTGTTTTTGTATCTTATCTCTTTTGCTGTGGTCAGTGATATATATATATAAATAAGTTCCTGCACTGATCTAGCAATTACTGGTAAAAATGTAAGAGGTTCATGAATCTGATTAAAAGTTCCTAAAAATGTTACTGTGTCAGACAGTTCCTAGTAGTAATAACCACAACTAGTGATACTAAGACACACTTGGCTCCTCTGAGTCTCAACTGAGCTTGTTCAATCCGTCGCCAGCTGCCTCCTACTTCAGTATCAGTCTTCTGCTCTTATCACTGTGTTGCAATGTTATAGTTTTTAATCATATTGGGCACAAACATCAGCAAACTGAACAGCCTGAAAGAAGATTGGATTAACAAATTCTATTCTGTGACTTAGTGGCCAAATAAATTATACATAGTTCGGAATATCTTGATATGCACTACAGCCAGTCAGGAAAGGGGGATGGCTAGAGTGGGAATCTATTGTTTTCAGATAAAAAAAGGAAAAGTTGCCAAAATTAATCATGAAAATGTGTTACAAAGTTTTTTTTCACTTTTTTTACAGGATAATTACATTTTACTTTTAAAGGGACATTAAACTAAAATTTTTTCTTTCATGATTCAGATAGAGAATACCGTTTTAAACAACTTTCTAATTCACTTCGATTATCTAATTTGCTGCATTCTCTTGATATTCTTTCCTGAAAAGCATATCTAGATAGGCTCTGTAGCTTCTGATAGGTGGCTGCACATAGATGACTCATGTGATTGGCTCACCAATGTGCATTGATATTTCTTTAACAAAGGATATCTAAAGATTGCAGCAAATTAGGTAATAGAAGTAAATTGGAATGTTGTTTAAAATTGCATTCTCTATCTGAATCCTAAAATAAAATTTTTGTGTTTAATGTTCCTTTAATGTCCCTTTAATTTAAGTTTGGGTTCTAACTACTGTACATAATAACCTTAGGGTAAATAATTTTTGATCACCATAGAAACAAGTGACCTCACTACACACCAGACAAAATCATTACACATTAGCATGTAAAGTCATACAAAGACAATTCAATATTTTCACAAATTATATGGTTTAGAAGAAAAAAATATACAATTTACAAATAGCTTTAAAATCATTTACAACTTGTTTTTGAGTTGCATACTCTTTTTAAGAATTTCAATAGAATATACAACGATTTGATGTGAAATAGTAATAAATATAATTTAATAAATGTTTACCTGTCACTTTAGGAATTCTAAGTCACTTGACGGTGCTACGGCTCAGGTGGGTTTAAGTGGCACCTTGACTAGGCTAATGGTTGCAAAGAGCTCTACTTCTAGTTTCACCCAGTGAAAGCAGAAGTCAAGTTTTATAAGTAAAATCAAATGTGTTTGCTTGGTATTTTAAAGGTGAACATTTAAGGTTGCTTGACAGGTTCTACAGACTTAAAAACTTGCTTTGATTGGGAGGTAAAAGTTTTTGTACACTGTACAATATTTTATAATAGAAATAATATTAATAATATTAATAACAATAACATTATTCTTATTATAATTATTACATGACATGAAACTGAAAACTGAAATGCAGATAAATGTATTTCAGTTTTGTATAGAAGCATTATTGCATTTCATATGCGTTATCAAAATTGGTTCTTGTAAAAGTTATCACAGTAATCTCTTACTGTGCAAGGAAGATAAGTAAATATGCCTGGTGCACCTGTATTCAAATACAATGCAATCTCAGAAATTGTGTATTGCGTCAATACATGCAACTCTCAGTTCTCTGGGCAAACTGTTTGAATGAAAGTTCACAAGGTATATATATATATATATATATATATATATATATATATATATATATATATATATATATATATATATATATATATACATACAAAAGAAAAAGAAAGGTGTGTCTGGGATCTAAGTGTAATTCAATCAAACAGGCTATATAAGCCTATATGCCCCATAAGCTATATTGCCCATAGGCCTCTTGGTGTACAGTCCAACTGATGCTTAGCAAAGTTGTCCCTTCGAGTAGTGTATAAGGTCCCAAAGGATCAGACAATCAAATATATAAATATATATATATTTATATTATATATATATATATATATATATATATATATATATATATATATATATATATATATATATATTTATATATATATATATAATGTCCACAGAAAATGAAGAAGTGTATCATATATAGATGTACTGGAAACAAAAACGCTGAACAACAGTGATACCCCGGGACTACCAATGATAATTAAATATTACTCTGAAATATACAGCTGAACCACTTTGCGGTCAGATCCACTCACCGGTCCCAGTGTCTCTTTCAAAATCTGCCTGTGTAGGTAGCAATTCCAGAGTTATTCTGCGTTGTTTTGCAAGCGTGTCCCTCCTTGATGTCGGTCCGCCAAAGCTCAGCGTCTCCCTGCAGCAGTACGTGTAACACAAACATGTGATTATAATTATTATTATTATCAGGTATTTATAAAGCGCCAACAGATTACGCAGCGCTATACAAGTAATAGTAAAACATTACAAGGATGCATTACAAACAAACAAGTACATTATTGGGGTACATTACAGTTGTAGGTGCAATAATGAGTTATACAAAAGGAGAGGAATGCCCTGCCCTTGAGCACAATCAGTAGTAGTTCACTTTAAATACAAAGTGTCCTGCAGGTAGAAAGGCTCTCAAGCTTACAATCTAAGGGAGAGGTAATGGACATGAAAGGTAAGGGAAATAAGTCTGATATAAGGCAGGGTAAGCTGAGAGTGGGTGAAGTGTGTGGCAAGAAAATGAGGGTTGGGAGAGTGTAACAGAATATGGTAAAGTGTCAGTACAGAGGCTGTGAGTGTGAATTTTTGTCTCTAACCTGGTTCATTAGTGACAGCTGCATCTAATTGCTGTTAAGAGGTGTGTATATATTAAGGTAAACACCAGGGTGGGAGGTGGAGGGAGGCTTGGGGGGCTAGTGGGTGCAAATTTCAGAGATATTGCTGTAGGTGTGAGCTTGAAAATTGCAG
Organism: Bombina bombina; assembly: GCF_027579735.1. Lineage (NCBI taxonomy): Eukaryota > Metazoa > Chordata > Amphibia > Anura > Bombinatoridae > Bombina > Bombina bombina. Next base: position 499,782,490 of record NC_069503.1, on the reverse strand, counting down.
AGGAAATTTCAGAGATATTGCTGTAGGTGTGAGCTGTAACAAAGAGAGTGGTAAAGGTAAAACTTCCATTTGATAAAGTGAAGGAATAGGGGGAGGTGTGTCTTGGAAAAGAGTAGAGGGGGGGGGGAGGGAAGATTGGAATGTACAATAATAAAGGTTAAAACCAATTCCATATTAGCCCAACAGATATAAGAAAAAACAAAAACACTCAGTGTCTTGATTGGAGATATCAGTCTGATTTACCTTGAAAATTGCAGAGGAAATTTCAGAGATATTGCTGTAGGTGTGAGCTACTCATCCAATGAGATGCAGGATTTGTGCTGTTGGCTGTAGCTTGAGACGAAATCCTCTGTACCACTTCTGATCTAAGCTGCAAAGTGCTGTAGCATAATGTGATGGGGGCAAGTAGCGATATCCAAAAGGAAGTATAACCTTTGCAATTCTGGTAAAGTTATAGAATAAACAAAAGAACTGGCAGCAGAGGTATACTTGCAATTTAAAAAAAAATCCAAAATTTATTTAGATATTTAAAAGGATAAAAAGCATATCCAACATGAAAAAGATACCATAGATAGTAAATTAGCAGTGTAATAGCAACTAACAAGCTAACATGTTTTGGCACAGGGCCATAATCATAGCTAATGGGTACACCGGTACCTGACTTTAAGTACCCCCTGTTGTTTTCCTATTGGTCTAAAACAACAAATAGAGCTGGTCACTACCAATGAACACAGTGTTAATTTATCTTCAAAAAACATTTAACCCTCTCTGTTTACAATAAATATATCAATCATGTTAACCTGATTTGCTTGCTAGGTCATGCAGAGAATGTACAGAGAACAAAATTAGAAACATATTCACATTATATATTCTTATATTCAAAGTATAAAAATAAAAATAAATATGGCATAAATAAGCAAACAAATATATGACCATAATTGTGAAAAATTGAAATCTTTTAAGAAAGTTTGAAAATCTGAAAAATTTTAAAAGTTTGAAAAATTTAAGTTTGAAAAATGTAATTAAATTAAGTATGGAAAATTTAATGATGAAAATTTAAGTATTAGAAAAAGGGGGAACTACAGTAAATCCTTTATCTAAGTGATTTTTTTCTTTTTGAAATTTTTTTATTGAGACAAATATAAAACAATAACATTTCGATGATGAGATCATTGAATAAACAGAGAAGACATTGACAAAGTTTGACATAGTCATTTTCATTTTACAGTCAATATGCATTCCAATAGAGTAGTGTCAAAGTTTCATACCTTTTTGGCAACCTTGTGAGGGGACAATGATCTAAATAGTAAATCAGTACAGTACAGTTCCTTTTTTTTTTTAAGAGGGATGTTTGCATAATGTACAGTTAGGATGAGTAGTTATCTCAGTGATGTGTATGTAGGTATATAGGTGTAGGTTTTGAGCGTATATAATCTGCAGAAGGATAGAGATGAAGTAGAATGTGATCCAGGGGGGGGAAGGGAGGGAGAGAAAAAAAAAACGGGGAAAAAAGAGAGGGAAGCAAACGGCATAAGGGCTAGCATGAGAGGGTCGGTGTATGTGAGAGAATTATAGAGGCGGGGGGATCTAGGTGGGAAGATTTATAATTCGGGTTGTATCCCAATAAGGAAACTTCAGAAGCCATGGGGACCAGATCTCAAAAAATTTGTCAACCTTGTCTAGTACCTTATATGAGTACTGTTCCATTTGTCCAATATGTTGGATCACAGCCAGGGCCTGTGAGAGAGATGGAGGCCTCTCTTTCTTCCACGATCTAGCTATGGTCAGTTTCGTGGCCATGAGAACATAGATTGCAGGGCTTCCTTTGGGGGACTAAGGTTTGACATCTGGAAATGGAGCAGGGCTGTCTCTGGGATATGCTGTATGCTGATTCCTAATGTGTGGAGAAGGTTATAGACTTTTTCCCACAGTGGCTGAATGACCGGACAAGACCACCAAATGTGTTGTGCTGTACCTATGTGTCCACAACTTCTCCAACAATCAGATGTGTGGGTGTTATAGATTCTGTGTAATGTAGCCGGGACTAGGTGCCAGCGAATGAGAATTTTGTAGTGTAGCTCCCAAAGAGTGGTGCAGTGTAACTTTTTAGTTGCTATAATTCTGGCTTGCCAGACACTAATGTCAGCGGAAAAACCTAGCTCTCTCTCCCAGGCGATGTGCTGCAAAATCTTATGTGGGGTTTGTGAGTTGTTAAGTAAGTTGTAGTGCAGGGAGAGGGGATGTGAAATGCTAGATGCGTATCTAAGTGATTTTTAATGTGCACACAGGGTACAATAGATATCAAAAACTATATGTATATGTTATAAACGGGCCATAAAAAAAACCCCATTCCCTTTATTATACGTTTCCAATATATAGTATGAAAGGATACAGAGACAATAAAGACTTACACCTAGATTTAGAGTTTTGCGGCCAAAGGGGTGCGTTAGCTACGTGTGTTTTTTTCCCCCCGCACCTTTTAAATAACGCTGGTATTTAGAGTTGTCTGAATGGCTGCGTTAGGCTCCAAAAAGGGAGCGTAGAGCATAATTTACCGCCACTTCAACTCTAAATACCAGCGTTGCTTACGGTAGCGGCCAGCTGGAAAAACGTGCTCGTGCACAATTCCCCCATAGGAAACAATGGGGCATTTTGAGCTGAAAAAAAACTGATCAGCCAATAGAATGCGAGCTCAATCTGATTGGCTGATTGGATCAGCCAATCCGATTGAACTTTAATCTGATTGGCTGATTCAATCAGCCAATCAGATTTTTCCTACCTTAATTCCGATAGAATCCTATCAGCCAATCGGAATTCGAGGGACGCCATCTTGGATGACATCACTTAAAGGAACCTTCATTCGTCGTCTAGTCGTCGGGAGAAGAGGATGTTCCGTGCCGGAGGTCTTGAAGATGGAGCCGCTCCTCGTCGGATGGATGAAGATAGAAGATGCCTCTTGGATGAAGATGTTTGCCGGTCCAGATGTCCTCTTCTGCCCGAATAGGATGAAGACTTCTGCCGCTCCGGATGTCTTCTTTTGGTCCATCGCTGCTCGGCTAAGTGAAGACGACTCAAGGTAGGGAGATCTTCAGGGGGTAGTGTTAGGTTTATTTAAGGGGGTTTGGGTTAGAGTAGGGGTATGTAGGTGGTTAGTTGTAATGATGGGGGGTGGTATTATGTTTTTTTTACAGGCAAAAGAGCTGATTTCTTTGAGGCATGCCCCGCAAAAAGGCTGGTAAGGTAATAGAGCTGTTAACTTTTTAGTTTAGAATAGGGTAGGGCATTTTTTTATTTTGGTGGGCTTTGTTATTTTTTTAGGTGGCTTATAGTAGGTGTAATTAGCTTAACATTCTTGTAATCTTTTTTTATTTTTTGTAATTTGGTGTTTGTTTGTTTTTTGTAATTTTAGTTTATTTAATTGTAGATACTTGTAGGTAATTTATTTAATTAATTTATTGATAGTGTAGTGTTAGGTTTAATTGTAACTTAGGTTAGGATTTATTTTACAGGTAATTTTGTAATTATTTTAACTATGTAGCTATTAAATAATAAATAACTATTTAATAGCTATTGTACCTAGTTAAAATAAATACAAAGTTGCCTGTAAAATATATATAAATGCTAAAATAGCTACAATATAATTATTCGTTATATTGTAGCTATATTAGGGTTTTTGTTACAGGTAAGTATTTAGCTTTAAATAGGATTCATTTATTTAATAAGAAATAATTTATTTCGTTAGATTTAAATTATATTTAATTTAGGGGGGTGTTAGGGTTAGGGTTAGACTTAGCTTTAGGGGTTAATACATTTATTATAGTAGCGGTGAGGTCTGGTCGGCAGATTAGGGGTTAATACTTGAAGTTAGGTGGCGGCGATGTTGGGGGGGGCAGATTAGGGTTAATAAATATTATGTAGGTGTCGGTGATGTTAGGGGCAGCAGATTAGGGGTACATAGGGATAATGTAGGTTGCGGCGGTGTGCGGTCGGCAGATTAGGGGTTAAAAATATTTATTAGAGTGGCGGCGATGTGGGGGGACCTCGTTTTAGGGGTACATAGGTAGTTTATGGGTGTTAGTATACTTTAGAGCACTGTAGTTAAGAGCTTTATGAACCGGGGTTAGCCCAGAAAGCTCTTAACTCCTGACGTTTTTCTGCGGCTGGAGTTTTGTCGTTAGAGTTCTAACGCTCACTTCAGCCAGGACTCTAAATACTGGCGTTAGGAAGATCCAATTGAAAGGATACGATACGCAATTGGCGTAAGGGGATCTGCGGTATGGAAAAGTCACGGCTGGAAAGTGAGCGTTAGACCCTTTCCTGCCTGACTCTAAATACCAGCGGGCGGCCAAAACCAGCGTTAGGAGCCCTTAACGCTGCTTTTGACGGCTACCGCAGAACTCTAAATCTAGGCGATAGTTAAAAAGACCCAAAAAATATCTTATACCTAAATTGTATACCTGTCTGTGTGGAAAATAGCCATTGTTATTACTACCCTTAGGGCTAAGAGTAAGGCTTGCAATGAAAATTATTTCCAATAATTTATCAAATCGAAATCAGAATTCATTCCATGGGGAATTCTAGTACCTAAAGTAAAAATCCAAAACATTTCCCTCTTGCCCAGCAACTTGTCCCTATCACCTCCCCTTGGTGGTGTATACAACTTTTCAATTGCTTGCCATTGAAAGGTAGCCAAAGACTTGTTATGTTTTTGTGCAAAGTGCTGGACAAGAGGGGTTGTGGCTTTTCCTGCACTAATAGTGGAAAGATGATTCCTCATGCAAACATTGACCTCATTCGTTGTTAAACCTGCATATTGCAATTTGCATGTAGTGCATGTTATGACATAGATGACATAAGAAGCAGTGCAATTAAGACATGATTCTATCTTAAAGTTTTCCCCTGTTTAGAACTAAAAGTGTCCTACAATGCCTTTTGCCACATTTAAACATGCCTTTATGCTCCAACCATGAGCTCATAGTTTGCCTTATAGGTCTACTAATACAAGATGGAGATAGAATATTTCCCCGGGTTTCACTGTTCCTATATGAACATTGGAGTCCATTCTCCACACTGGCAACTAAACCATCATCTGCAGATAAGAAATTTTTCCTAACAATTCTACATATCTCCTTGTATTGAGAGCTATGATTGGTCACAAAATACACTCCCTTGTTCTTTTTGTTGCAATTATCATTTTGAACTTTATCCCTTAGGAGCAACTCTCTATCCATTCTGGCTACCTGATTGGGTGCTTTGTCCAAAATTGGTTCAAAGTACCCCCTTTCCTTGAATCTATTTCTTAGATCCTCACTCTGTTTGTTGAAATCAGCCTTCCGTGTACAGTTCCTTTTAATTGTCATGATAGGCCACTGCAAAATGAACATGTATAGGGTGGCAGCTCCTTGCATGTAGAAGTGTATTCTAGTGATTGGCTTGTAATATGTATCACTCACAATTCTGCCATCACTAGTTCCTGTCAAAACTAAATTCAAAAAGTTAATACTTTTAGCATGATTTTCATATGTGAACTAGAGACCAATCTCATTGTCATTAATATGACTCACAAAATCTTCCAATTCCCCTTCAGATCCTTGCCAGATTAGCAACAGATCATCAATGTATCGTCGGTGGAATCCCATACATCCCTTGTATCTATTTCCATCTCCAAAAATGCGGGACAGCTTCCACCAACCCATAAACAGGTTGGCATAAGAGGGGCAAACTTAGCCCTCATAGCTGTCCCACACTTCTGGAGATAAAATTGATCTTCAAAGGAGAAATAGTTATGGGTTAAGAGATATTTAGCAACCCTAATCACAAAAGTCTTAGGTTCTTTGGAAAAATCAGTATGAATGTCAAGGAAATACTCTCAAACTCTAAGCCCTGCCGCATGCGGTATGGATGAGTAGAGGGTCACAACATCTATCGTCAACCATTCATAGCGGCCCTCCAACCATCTCTGTTTCTCCATTAGATTCAATACATGCTTAGTGTCTCTCAAGTAACTAATAAGTCTCGTGACTATTGGATTGAGTATGGTGTCCAACCATTCAGAGAGGCGCTCTGAGTGCGAGCCAATTTCACTCACTATGGGGCGGCCCTGTACATTAGAAAGTGTTTTATGCACTTTCGGAAGATGGTGGAAGATGGGCACCACAGGGTAATTGACAAACAAATAATCCTGTGTGAACTGATTAATGTGCCCATCTTCCAAACCATCATCCAAAAGTGTCCTAAGTACTGTCTGATATATTCTAGTTGGATCTGTTGGGAGAGGTACATAATTATTAGTGTCATGCAATTAGTGTAAGGCCTCTTTAAAGGGACAGTCTAGTCCAAAATAAACTTTCATAATTCAGATAATGTAATTTTAAACAATTTTCAAATTTACTTTTATCACCAATTTTGCTTTGTTCTCTAGGTATTCTTAGTTGAAAGCTAAACCTAGGAGTTTCAGATGCTAATTTCTAAGCTTGTGAAGGCTGCCTCTTCTCTCAGGGCATTTTGACACTAGAGGGTGTTAGTTCACGTTTATCATATAGATAACACTGTGCTCACGCACGTGGAGTTCCAGTGAGCAAGCTCTGATTGGCTAAAATGGATGTCTGTCAAAAGAACTTAAATAAGGGGGCAGTTTGCAGAGGCTTAGATACAAGGTAATCACAGAGGTAAAAAAGTGTATTTACATAACTGTGTTGGTTATGCAAAACTAGGGAATGGGTAATAAAGGGGTTATCTATCTTTTCAAACAATAACAATTCTGGTGTAGACTGTCCCTTTAATGTAGTCTGCCTTATTAAGTACTACGACTGCACTGCCTTTGTCAGCATTACGTACTACTATCCCATCCATTTTCTTTAAATCAGACAAGGCTCGTCTCTGCTTACGTGTCAAATTATCATGTTTTTCCACTCTAGAATTCAAAGCTGAGAGATCCCTGTCCACCCTTTTGTAAAAGGTCTCTAAAATGGTTCCCCTTTGTTGTATGGGGTAGAATTCAGAGGCCTCCTTGAAGCCACTGAATTCTTTTACAAGAGGTAGAGAGGGATCCCTAATGCCTTCATCTGACAAAGACTTTAGAGTAACCTAATAACAAGCATCCTTAAAGTCCAACTAATTAGATTCCACATAGGATATATCAGTAGTTATGCTAGTCACCCCATCAGGATCTTGGTTGGGACCTAAGTTAACAAAAAACTTTTAGAGTGTTAAGGTGCATATTAATTTATTTAAATCCAACATAAGCTAAGCAGTTTAATCTGTTTGTCAGTCAAGGCACTAGTAGACAAATTTATTACATTATTCATTGATACTTTGTGTTGTTTTTGTTCCCTCTTAGTGGGTACCTGTCCCTCGTTTCGTGTCCTATACCTGTTTTTTCGGCAGCCACCTGAAACACCTGTTCAAACTCTCTTTTTTTTGGCTAGCTGCATGTGCCATGTCCTTACTGATACTCGGTATGTATTTAGAACCTCTATTCAATGAATTGGTCTATTGTATAGGCTCTTTGGGTCTAACTATCTGTTCCCCCATTTGTACAGAAGCCTGAGTAGCAGGTGTCTCAAAATTCACATTTTTGTTATTATAGGTATTGGATTTAAGAATTCCTCCTTGTGACGGGTATACCGTACCTAAATGAGAGAGGTTGTTAACATCACCACTATCCTCCCTAGCCCGAATACCCGTGTCACTGTTAGAGGACTGAGCTGGGTTGTTGCTAGATGATCTACTGTTTCTATTGTTCCTCCAATTCCTACTATGTGATCTACCCCTGTTCTGGGCTCTTCTTGTATTTGTCCTGTTGGTTCTATTCCAGACATAAACACTCTTGGTATCGTAATCTCCCTGATCCCTAATATATTTAGAGTGCTCTTAGACTCAACACCAAACCTTTAGTCTCAGTAAGTGAGGACCTCAATATAACATCAAACCTGGGAAAATCTGCTTCAGACTTCCTATTATTCATTTTAATCTGTATTTTACCTATCTCTTCTCTAAGTAAGGTCAATTGATGATTTTTATATGTGATCAATAGTAACATCAAACGTAAAGAACATTCTGTCAAAATGTTATTCCAAGAGGTAATGAAGTCCTCATCTGAAACTTCAAAGGTTCGAAACTTGTTTAGTCTTAAACCCCGTGGGATGATATTTAATTTGACATATCTCTCAAATGTCCATACATCATATTGCAATTTCAGCTCTTTAGTTAGTAATTTTTTTCATTTTCTCAAACAGGCTGTTCAAACTGTAGTCAGATACATTCATTGTGAACATTTGTTCAATGTCTGTACATTCTCTGTCCATAACAGGCATCAGAGAGTAAAAGTTATTAGTAATGGTACCTTCCATGATATATATCGCTCTTAGATCAAAAGGAATAACCAGACAGAAAAAATGTGCTTACCAGATTGCACAAAATACACAAAAGAAAAAGAAAGGTGTGTAATTCAATCAAACAGGCTATATAATCCTATATGCCCCATAAGCTATATTGCCCATAGACCTCTAGGTGTACAGTCCAAATGATGCTTAGCAAAGTTGTCCCTTAAAGTAGTGGATAAGGTCCCAAAGGATCAGACAATCAAATATAGGATAAATCCGCAAGTTATAATGTCCACAGAAAGTGAAGAAGTGTATCATATACAGATGTACTGGATACAAAAACGCTGAACAACAGTGATTCCCCGGTACTACCAATGAGGATCAAATATTACTCTGAAATATACAGCTGAACAGCTATGCGGTCAGATCCACTCACCGGTCCCAGTGCCTCTTTCAAACGCTGCCTGTTTAGGTAGCAATTCCAGAGTTATTTGGCGTTGTTTTGGAAGTGTGTCCCTCCTTGATGTCGGTCCGCCAAAGCTCAGAGTCTCCCTGCAGCAGTACTTGTAACACAAACACGTGATCTACTCATCCAATGATATGTAGGATTTGTGCTGTTGGCTGTAGCGTGAGACAAAATCCTCTGTACCGCTTCTGGTCTAAGCTGCAAAGTGCTGTAGCATACTGTGATGGGGGAAAGTAGCGATATCCAAAAGGAAGTATAACCTCTGCAATTCTGGTAAATTTATAGAATAAACAAAAGAACGGGCAGCAGAGGTAAACTTGCAATTTAAAAAAAATCCAAAATGTATTTAGATATTTAAAAGGATAAAAAGCATATCCAACATGAAAAAGGTACCATAGATAGTAAATTAGCAGTGTAACAGCAACTAACAAGCTAACATGTTTCGGCACAGGGCCGTAATCATAGCTAATGGGTACACCTGTACCTGACGTTAAGTACCCCCTGTTGTTTTCCTATTGGTCTAAAAACAACAAATAGAGCTGGTCACTACCAATGAACACAATGTTAATTTATCTTCAAGAAACATTTAACCCTCTCTGTGTACAATAAATATATCAATCTATCAAGCTATGATTACGGCCCTGTGTCAAAACATATTAGCTTGTTAGTTGCTGTTACACTGCTAATTTACTATCTATGGTACCTTTTTCATGTTGGATATGCTTTTTATCCTTTTAAATATCTAAATAAATTTTAGATTTTTTTTAAAATTGCAAGTATACCTCTGCTGCCCATTCTTTTTTTTATTATATATATATATATATATATATATATATATATATATATATATATATATATATATATATATATATATATATACCGTATATATATACCGTATATATATACCATATATATATATATATATATGTATAAAGATTGTTATGTAGGCGCAAAACAGAACTTATAACTGAAAATTAGCCAGTTGCATTAGTAATACAAAAATAAGTTAATACAATACAATAAAATGCTGTGTAGTGAGATAGGAAGAGAAGTAAATACACTCTTTAAGGAGAATCCGGAGGAGGAGCTTGTGAACAGGTTGCACAATGCAAGCTTGCGTCCCTGCAGGTAACCAGTGGTGGTAATTCGCGCCAGGTGCCTCTGCAACTGAGGAGAAGAAACTGCAGCAGTTGGCGTTATCTAAACGCCTGAAGGATTCTCAAGCGCTTGACACATCTAGTGCTACAAGATAACATCTAGTTCCCTGACCTACATTAAAGTCAACTTGTGTAAATCTCACTCAGGGAGTAAAAGAACAAGTGCGGCAGTCCCCCCCTCCCACCGGTGCTGCGTGAGGGGGGTAGATAGCCCAAAGATTTTGCATTTAAATTGAAGGAATCAAGAAAGCAGTCTTCCCCCCTTCCACTGATGTTGCGCTAGGGGGAAGGACAGGCTTAACAGAAGATAAGGTGCAAATCACCTTAGTTCAATCTACCTGAAGTTGAGATTGCTGAGGGCTGTTCCTTGCTCCGCCCCTGGAGGTGCCGCTGGAAGCCCGCGGCTTCAGTAGTGTGCTGTATGGTCAGGCTACAGGTGAAGGGCAGCAAATGGTGTATCTGAGAGCCGGGTGGAGAAGCTGGGACGCCGAGGTGTCTATCTGGCATTAATTCCACGGAGGCGGATCGCATATAGCAAGTAAGACACGCTGGGGAAAAAATACATGTATACAGCAGGCTGAGATTGTTGGGCTAGTGATAGAGCTGCTGGGCATTCCTGGCTCTGATTCTCACCTTGGCTATGAAGGCTGCTGGTAGCATGATAGCGGAGAAGATATTGGGAGAGTGAGCTGGAACATTTGCATGCTCCCTGGCTCTGTTTTAAGGGCAAAAACCAATATAAGGTAATATCGAGCAGACTGCAGGGAAAAGAAATTAACTGTGTAACTGTTTCTTGAGTCAATGGATCTATATGCTTGAGAATTAAGAAAAGGAGAAAAAAAAAAAAAGAAACAACCGTTGACATTGATAAGTACCCTGAAAATCTAAGGGCTGGTGCCTTTTGTCTTCTCTCCTTACAGTCTTGAGAAAAGTTTTGATGAAGGTTTATGGGGTCTCTTTCCCTTTTGTTTTCCCCTACCCTTTAGTAAGTGATCCCTTAATCTAAAGTTGGAAGACTGGGGAAGGTTTGGACTCAAGCTAAAAGGACCCAGCTAAAGGACTCAGCTTCTAAGAGGGTGAGAGGGGGGTTGATTATAGACATTAAATGAAGAAGTTTTGTTAAAAAAAAGAAAAGAAAAAATCTCCATATAAATCCTGTAGAAATATCAGAGTACCTGAAGAATAGTGTACTAATGAATATTGCTTTATTAGCTCTTAATATATATTAAAGGTGCAGATATGTAAAGGAAGTAAAAAGGGAGTAGAGCTATTGATCCGCACTATATTCACAAATTTTTTATTTATTTGTTGTTCTCGCCCCTTTTTTTTTTTTTTTTTCTCTATGTGTGTGGTTTTTTTTTAAGATATCGTGAATATAACTTGCTTGGCACTGTATTTCCTTGAATAGGATCTAATTTTTTTTTTTTTTTTTTTAAAGCTCTATAGTATAGTGGGGTACATATAATCTTTTGGTGTCAGACATAAATTGAGAATTGGAACTGGAACCATTATTTTGCTCAGATATAATCAACAGAATATTAAATTGTAGACTATAGGCTGTATTAGAAGAATAAATTAAGGGCCCAACTACTGGAGTAATCATATCTTATAAGTAGTCTCTTAACTAATCTATCCTTAGGAGCTAGGATCCTTGGTGGTCTTACACACTCACTTTAACAAACTTCACTTTGTCACACACTCACTTGATTTCACCTGATTTTTTTTTTTTTTTTTATTGTTTGTTTTCTTCACACTGCTTTTCACCTTCCCTCTCCCTAAATTCAGACATAAATTGAGAATTGGAACCACTATTTTGCTCAGATACAAATAACAGAATATTGAATTGTGGACTATAGACTGCAAAAAGTCGCACTTCTTTTCCATTTAAAACACTTATGGACAAATATTTAAACTCACCGTCTCAAAATAAAAACACTTCACCAACCATGGCGTCTAGACCCAGAGATAGGAGGAATAAGACAGCTACCGAAACCTTGGTCGAGTTACACTCTGAGCCAGTTTCCTCCATAAAACACACTGAGGCTACTAACTCACAGCTATTAGTAAATAGTATCATGGAAGCCCTGAATCCAAAATTTGAATCTCTTAGATTAGAAATAAAGCAAGATATACACATATTGTCAGTAGAAATTAAACAATTTTCGGCACGGATTCAGGAGGTCGAACAGAGTGTCCGATCTACAAGATCTGACAGTAGCACATGACACTAATCTGAAGGCTAACTCACTTTCATTAACAGAATTACAAAATAAAATTGAAGATTTAGAGAACCGATCCAGGAGAAACAATGTCAGAATAATTGGGGTTCCTGAGACTGTTCAACATACAGAATTGATAAAATTTATGGCTGAGACTCTTCCCAAACTTCTTGGTATCCCGCAGGAATTACTACCTCTAGCTGTAGAAAGGGCCCACAGATTGGGGAGATCCCCCTTGTCAGGTAAAGATGGAGTTAGATCAAGGCCTATAATAGCGAGGTATTTAAATTACCAGGATAAGACTAAGCTCTTACAACTATCTCGCAAAAATGCACCTATCCTTTTAGAAGGGAATAGAATTTTACTCTTTCAGGATTTTGCCTATGAAACCTCCCTGAGGAGGAGGGAGCTCTCTCCAATCTGTGGTAGACTGATTAAGGAAGGATTTTTTGCCACAGTTGTTTACCCAGCTAAACTTAAGGTGGAAATACAGGGTCACATATATTTTTTTGATAATGCATCCGATGCAGAAAAGTTTTATACGGAAAGATGTGTTAAATAATGTTGACTTAAAAGTTTACATATGAGAGTAATCTTGTGGTTACCAATGATGTTTCAAATGTCCTTTACCTATCTTTATTATTGGGGTTTGTTAGATTTTGTTTTTAATGGGAGAGTGGGGGAGGGAGGTGGGGAGAAGGTCCCTAACTTTTTATCTTTTTATAATACATATATATATATACTGTATATATATATATATATATATATATTTGTTTTTGGTTGTTTTTTTTTTTTTTTTCTCACTCCAAATTTCTCGATAAATGTCGACTAAAGTAAGGAAATTAGTTGTATCCTCTTGGAATGTAGGAGGTATCTCTACTCCGATAAAGCGCAAAATGATCATTTCACATTTAAGGAAACTAAACACAGATATTGCCTTTATCCAGGAGACTCACCTGAATGCAATTGAATCATTAAAACTAAGATCCTCATGGGTTAAGGAAGTATTTTTTACACCCAGCATAGGTAGAAAAAGGGGAACAGCTATTTTATTAGGGAAGAATATTTCATACGAGTTACTGTTAGAAGTTTATGATCCTGAAAGTAGAATCCTGATTTTAAAAATTAAATGTACAAACTCCATATTTACCCTTTGTAATATTTATGCCCCTAACAAATTTGAAACAAAATTCTGGGAGTCATTACAGACTAAAATGTTGCAATTTGGTGAAGTCAACATAATTGTAGCAGGGGATTTCAACATGACCCCACAGATTCCCCTGGACAGATGTAGACAAACACGCAATACTTATATCTCTAAAAGAGATAAACTAGAAAACAAAATGTTTAAGGCTCTATTTAGGAATCTGGCCCTTAAGGATATATGGAGGATTCATAATCCAATTCAAAGAGAGTTCACTTGTAAAGCCAGGAGTGTGAATTCGCTGTCAAGAATTGATCTATTTCTAGTCAATGAGGAGATATTAAAAACAGGAGCCGCAACTAAAATAACACAAGTTACTATCTCCGATCATGCTCCAATTATTCTAAGTATCCCATTGTATAATAAAATATGTCAACCACACCGTTTTTTTTTCCCTAAGTTTCTAATGAAAGATTCAAAATTTAAAAACTGGTTGACTACTAAAATGACGGATTTTTTCTCTTTAAATTTGGGATCAGTCAATGATCCGAGTCTACTATGGGAGGCAGGTAAAGCAGTAATTAGAGGGGACATCATAGCATACATGGCTAATTTCAAACGGAAAGCTGTACATAGAGAAAAAGAAACACTGAGAGCACTCACTAGTGCCTATAATAAATATCTGGCACAACCTACGTCTATAAATTGGAGGAAATATACTTCCGCTAAGAGAGTGAGAGATACTCTGTTAATCCATACTTCAGTCCAAAACGAACTAAAATACAGAGCGAAGTTCTATAGATATGGCGATAAGTCAGGTAAACTATTGGCTAAATTGGTTAAGAATACGCAGGGAAGTCCCGCTATTGACTCACTTTTTGAGCAAGATACTATACTTAAAGATCCAAATGAAATTATTGATGCTTTTTTTGTTTATTACAAGGATATATATTCCTTCAGGGAATCAGACCTAGAAGCTTCAGAATTATTCTGGAGAGGGCTTGAACATCCGTGTTTGGCTGAGGAAGCAATAGCCAAAATCAATGCTCCTATTTCTGATCAAGAGATTGCGTGTGCTATCAGGAATTTAAAATTGGAAAAAGCTTCTGGACCGGACTTTTTACCTAGTGAGTTCTATAAGATACTATCTCCTGTTCTAATCCCTCACTTAAGAAATCTTTTTAATCACTACTACATAGAAAAAAAACCTGTTTCACAGAATTTTGCCGCATCTACTACAGTCTTGATCTTGAAGCCAGGAAAGGACCCCGTGAAAAAGGAGTCCTACCGCCCTATTGCGTTATTGAACACTGATTATAAGATACTATCTTCAATCCTAGCTAAGAGACTTCAGTGTGAGATTGGAGTTCTTATCGACAAAGACCAGGCAGGATTCCTCTCTAAACGTAACTTAGCGGCTAAGGTTAGAGAATTGTTTCTTGTTCTCGATTATTTTCATAATTCGCAAGAAATTTCTGCATATGATCATCTTGATCTTGCAATTATCGCGCTTGACGCAGAAAAAGCGTTTGATTCGGTACATCATCAACATATTCTGACTACATTGTGTAATTTTGGCTTTAGAGACAATTTTATTTCTTTTATTGACAATCTATGTAATAACTCCTCTACCAAACTGGTCATTGGTAACTTAGAATCTAAGATAATTAATCTCCAGAGAGGTACGAGGCAAGGATGCCCATTATCACCCCTATTATTTGATTTAGCGATGGAATCCCTAGCTCTTAAAATCAGGCAATCGATTGAGGGAATAATAATTGGCTCGTCAGAGCAAAAAATCGCTTTATACGCTGATGATGTGTTGATTTATATGTCGGATACAGGAAAAAATATTCCAAGATTGTTGTCGATCATTAACTCCTTCGGGTCTTTTACTGGCTACAAGATCAATAACTCTAAATCAGAATTACTATGGGTTAGGAAAAACGAGGCTTCTCCGCATATGATACCTTTTAAAGAGGTAATCTCCCATTTTAGGTATCTTGGAATTAATATATCAGCTGACCCAAAAGAGTGGTATGGTCTTAATATTCCTCCTATATTATCAAAGATAATAGAGTACTTGAATAGTTGGCAAAATCTCCCATTATCCTTATCAGGACGTATTGCTTTATTTAAGATGGTTCTACTCCCAAAAATTATTTTTCCTTTACAGAATATTCCGGTTATTTTAAAAGTGAAGGATTGGAAAAAATTGAACAGGGCTCTCAGATACTTTATATGGAAATGCAAGAGACCCCGTATCTCTTTAGACAAACTCTATCTCCCTAAAAAATATGGGGGATTGGCCCTGCCTGATCTTAGCAAATACAGCTTAGTCTTTCTCGCACGCATAGTGATAGACTGGATTGAGAATAAAGATTATTTTACTAACAATAAACTTGAAAAAAACATTTTATATCCCTATAATTCCATAGCATTAATCCATTGCCCAGTACAGTTAATTCCAAAGAAGGTGAAGTCTTTTAATTCGATATATGTAATAATACAAGCTTGGAAGAAATTTGGACAAAAAGTAAATATTGATCTTTCTATTCCAAAATTTCAATGCTTATGTGGCAATCCAGAATTTCAACAAGGAACACAATCTCGATTATTTCAGACCTGGCAGGAGAAAGGCCTAACTTTTATGACTCAATTTATAGATCAAGATACTTTATCAGTAAAATCATTCGATAGACTAAAGCAGGAATTCCAATTGAATAATAAGGACTTTTTTGCTTATCTACAGGCGAGACACTACCTCTTCTCTCTCACTGAGAAATTCGGATGGGTATGGTCATGGGGAAAATTAGATAACTGGCCTATTCTTGCAAAAAATGACTTAACTTCTGTTTCAATCTGGTATGAATTAGCGACTAGCTCTCAAGGAAATTCTAACTTAAGCCAGATAACGCAGAGTTGGAATCTTATATATCCAGAATTAAATTTGGAGATAGAACAGGTAGAAAAATCTATATCTATAACGGCCCAGACTACCTTATCCGCAAGTTGGCGAGAATCACATATTAAACTATTATATAGATCTTACTACACTCCATTAAAGGGATATAAATGGCATAACTACGAATTCCATGTATGCCCAAAGTGTGCATATTTAGCAGCGGATATTATTCATATGTTGTGGGCATGCCCGAAGATAAAACAGTTATGGCAAAAAGTAGAATTCTGGCTTAAAAAAACATTGAAGATACATCCTCTCTCTATCTCTCTGGCGGAAGTTGTTTTTCTTAGAGAATCGCCTATGATTACTGAACATATGAAGGCTAGAAATGTGACAATTTTGGCAACAAGAAACTTAATTCTTAAGAACTGGCGTGGCCCCAGGATACCTAGTATTTTGGAAATTAAAAATTACATGAAAAAACAATGTATCATTGAGCAAATCGATACAACGCTAACATCTGAACGAGAGATAATGCTCTTCTTTAGAAAATGGTCGACATTTGTCAAGATTTTCCCACCAGAAGAAATAGATCAATTAATTTACCCCCTTAGGCACTCTGAAGTAGTGATATTAGATCGATGGTAACACAAATTTTTTTTTTTTTCTTCTCTCTCCTCCCGCTTCTTCTCTCTCCTCCCGCCCTCCTTCTCCCCCCCTCCTCTCCCCATATTATATATATACACATCTCCCTTATCTCGATAATTTATCTGAGGAGTATGAAACTGAGCTTGAAGCAAACTGTTTACTATCTGAATGAATATAGTTGCTTTTCTTTCTTTTGTTTAATTAAATGCATAAAATAAATAGAAAATACCTTCATTGAGTATATTATGTATTAATTTATTAACAAAGGATATGTATTATTATTATTTAGTTAAGACAAATGCATTAATTCTTTTTGTAATATGTTATCAAACTAAGCCCTGCGTGGCGCATTTTGTGTTTTGTACTCAATGTTGGTTTATAAATAAATATTTAAAAAAAAAAAAATGCTGTGTAGTATATTCTTTAAAATATGTATATAAAATATATATTTAATATTTAAATAGGGTCCAATAACTAAAGTTCCAAAAACAGTCTGAAAAAGTTCCCACGTGAAAGGAATTTCTTAATAAGACAAACTTCAGGTAAGTTGGTGCCCAAAGAGACCAATAGTGATAGATGAACTTCCTACTTACAAAAAACGTCCTCAATCAAGATGAGGTAAGTACCGTACAGATTGTTAAGTAGTTGGTTCTCTAGTCATTGGCTCCTCTTTATACGTAGATCCGCTTTTATCAAAGCCCCTTGGAGAAAGATTCCTTTTTTGTTTGTTCTCTCAAATTATTTTTAATCCCATTTGGAATCAATATATAAAGAGAGAAAAGTAGAAAAAAATATAGTGCAATATTGTTTTTATAAAGCACACTTACGGCTAGATTATGAGTTGTGCGTTATGAGTGAAAACACTTCATTTTCCCTACCGCTGCTATTACAAGTTTACGTAGTTCCACAAATATCACCATCAGTAGTTAATGTTATACCGCTAACATCCACGAATCACTTCAAAAACATTACACAAAGTACACTTACACTCATACAAACATTCAACAATATTTATTTTTCATATTAAAATTTTTCATGTCAAAATAGAACGGATCAAAGTTACGAGATCTCGGGTGTTTGAAAAAAAATGCACACAAACCCATTTTACATTGACTTACATAGACATACGGGAACATACACTAATCTAGCTACATCTAACTACAAATATTATCACATACGTACACAAATCGATGGATCAAAAAATATACAGCACATTACCTACACAAAACATATTTTTATCATGAAATTAACACAATTTAGCTACTTTTTCACAGAAGAACATGACGTCACTCACTTTACGCTCAACACAAGTGTTGGATTTTATTTCTCGGGAAATTTCTCTCCTCCATTTACTTCTATGGGGAAGACGTGCCTGTGCACGCGACCGGCAGATTTACCTAATGCAAAAAAATTTTTTAGACTTTAAAACTCATAATACCAGCGTTAGAATTGGGGCGCTCATTCATTCATACTTGCGTTAGTCCCGTTATGTTATGTAGATCAAGAAATTCATATTTCCCTATGGAGTTATGGCTTTTACTTGTGTGAACATCACTACAACATCACATTTTTAAAGGAAATTACATTACATCAACTAGAAATCACCATCAATTATATCATCAACAAATCGGTTTTAAAATTAAATCATATTTAAAAGGACAGAAAAAATATTATTTAACATTTCATTATTCACAAACAGTAGCCAATTGTAAACACGTCTCATTTACGTCTATTATAGCATTTCATTTATTCAACTCATATGCTTGGATGAACAGCATATCTAGATAGGCTCACCAGATGATGATTGATGGATGCACATACATGCCTTTTGTCATTGACTCATACATGCGCATTGATATTCAGGCAAAAAACACATGTAAACATTAAACACATTTACATCATACAACTACATTGGAAGGTTGATTAACATTGGATTCTATCTTGGAATCATGAAAGATTAATTATGGATTTAGTGTCCCTTTAACATCATGATTCACTCATAATATACCATTAGGAATTACGTACAATAATAACATATCATTAGAACATTTTAGAGCTGTCACTTTTTTGGAAGGAACAACAATGATCACAATACATACATAGATGTACATAACACACTTCACACAACAACAAAACACACATTTATCTTTTTAACCAGCACACAATAAGAATGTTGTAAAATACAACAACACAATGAAGATTTTCAAACTAGACAGGCATGTTGCTAATATGATGACGTCATTCTACGCTTCAACCATACAGATTACAGCATTAGGACTGTACCGCCCCTTTCAGCAGTTTCTCACTCAATACTACATATACGTAAATGAGAGGTTGGAAAATCTTCATTACTATTGCGATTTCAATGGGACACGTAAAATATTGACATCTCTACAATCACTTATATATACAATATTATAGATGTCACCCGTTACTTTATCGTTTGTCAACAATATTGCAGCAACATTGATCGATCAGATTCTATGCCATGTCTATGCACATTATACACAAGTATGCACTTTCATTCATGTTAGCGTGGACTTGTGCTTTTTACTATAACATCAAGTTTAATAAGTATTTATTACACATATGAACAAACATTACGAAGGTGCACTGTATATGTTACAGTTTACACTTTCAAATTACGATTAATAGGTGGGAAAATACATTTCATCAAACACAAGAAAATTCGCCCACTTTGAAAGCATTTGCGCCACTCACATACAATCAAGTGTATACAATAAGCATTCATTGCGAACACACTACCATTGGACATATTGCATGATAAATCCCCCAAACAACATGGCCACAGCATCCCTTGTGATCGAAATTGTATCAAATCGCTTTTGTGTTTTTGCATACCTTGTTACTCCTTGTGTGTTTGCTCTGCTGTTTGGCTTTGTGCTGTTTGGCTTGGCAAATATGGATGATCCACAATTAGTTGGTGCTGGTGCTGTTGCACGAGTTGTGTTCAACAGAATCAGGCGTGCTCGGCATCTCCAAGAGAGACATAGGGCTCGTCTGATCAGAGGTCCTCCTGTTCACAGGGTGAGGCCCACCTTCTATAACATGAGCGACTTCGAGGTTTATGACAAGTATAGGCTCAATCGTGAACAGCTCATTAGCCTTTACGATGTACTTAAACCTCATCTGGAGCCACGTATACGTATGCAGATTGCAATCCCTGGCATGACCAAGATGCTAAGTTGCATACACGTCCTGGCCTCCGGAAGTTTTCAATCCCGAGAGGGGTACATGCATGGGCTGTCTCAGGGTACCTTCTCTGTGGTTTTTGACAACTTTCTGGACGCCATGGTACGAGTTTGTAAGCTTTACATAGGATTCCCCCAAAATGATGGCGATTGGAGGCGCCTGAAGAGGCAATTCTTTGCAATAGCTCAAATGCCCAATGTCTTGGAAGCAATAGATTGCACCCACATTGTGCTGCATGCTCTAGCAGATGACCATCCCTTCCGAAATCTCAAACATTTTCATAGTCTCAATGTGCAGTTTGTTTGCGATGCACAGATGCGGATTATGCAGGTGTGTGCGAATTTCGTCGGGGCTTGTCATGATGCCCGTATCCTCAGGCAGTCGTCCCTGTGGAGGCAGTTTTAAAGCAGACAGTTTCCCCATGGGTGGCTCGTTGGTCAGTACTTGTGCACAACATGGTTAATTAGTTAGACAATTGCCACTGTAATCTTAAAAAACAGGTGTGTTTGTGTAATGTGCAAACTCTGCAGCTATAGGATGCGCTTTAACCATTTAATTGTCTCTTTCATCAAATGTCTAGTTTTAGCTCCAAACAGATATGTAGCATGTCCTAGCTTAATGTGCAGCTCTAGGATGCAATTTAACCATTTCTTTCTCTTTTAGCAAATGTCTAGTTTATGCGAAAAACGCATATGTAGCATGTCCTACCTTAAATGTGCATCTCTAGGATGCGTTTTAACCATTTAATTGTCTCTTTCAGCAAATGTCTAGTTTTAGTTCCAAACAGATATGTAGCATGTCTTAGCTTAAATGTGCAGCTCTATGATGCAATTTAACCGTTTCTTTTTCTTTTAGCAAATGACTAGTTTATTTGATTTTCGTGTACACAAATGCATTATATCTTATAAAAATGTATTTTAATTTAATAATTTTGGAGATATTTTTTTTTATGTTCATTATTTATAGGTGATTCGGGTTACATGAGCCGGCCTTTGCTCATTACGCCTATACGTAACCCCAAAGGCGATGCCCAGGAGCGCTACAATCGGGCGCACAAACGGACTAGGGCTGTAGTGGAGAGGATGTTTGGGCTCCTCAAAATGCGCTTAAGATCCCTGGACAGGTCTGGAGGAACCCTCCAATACAGCCCTAGTAAGGTGGGAAAGATCGTTATAGCCTGCACCGTCCGGCATAACATAGCTCAGTGGGCTGGGATGCTGCAGGCGATCCAGGCACCCTGAGACCTACTTCAAGATGAGGAGGATGACCCAGTCCTAGAGGGGCCATTCCTGGACGAGGGGCTCAATGTCAGAGCAAACATCATCAACCGCAACTTCAGACGGTAAATACTAGAAGTTATCTAGGAGCATTGCAAATATGTGTGCAATTTAGGGAAATGAGAGTATGGAATTGTGCAAACATGTTAGGATTGTTCAACAAATGATTATATCCAAATATAATTTTATATTTTTCTTATCATAGGTAATTTATACATCAGATGATTCTGGCATTGGCTCCTGTAATGACTTCGCCACATGATTTTCAAAGACAACATCAGATGGTAAGTATATACAATGTATGGCTTGGGGGGGGGTGTTTGGACAATGATCCATCATATGGCATACAATTTAAAATGTACTAGTATAATGACTCGACGTCAAGGGTAACTAACCAGGTATCATCATCAACATCTATGCCATCCAGCTTCCTAAGGACATCTGAGGTATCTTGGACATAGGAGGGCAATGAACTTAGAAAGGGTCTCATGAAGAAATCAATATATCTACTTGCCCCTTCCATTGGCCCCCCTATGACCGAGATAATCGGTCGTCCCGTCGGTTTACTCATACATTTATGTAGCTTCAGAATGCAGTAAAAAGTTGGCACAATTGGAAACTTCTTAAACATAAATGCATGCTCTTTTTGTGTTATTAGCACCTCTCTCAGAGCATCATTAAGAATAAACAAAAGTTCATTACAAGATGTGTCAAATGCATATCTGTCTGTTAATTCATATTGTGTTGTGTTAGATAGTTGCCTATGGACTTCTGCTATGTAATCATGATCGTTCATGACTACTAGGTTTCCACCCTTGTCTGAGGATTTAAAAATGAGTCCCGTACTATTGAGTAACTCAGAAAGGGATTTCCTTTCGCTTAAACTCAAATTATCCTGAATTACACCACAGACATGTAGTTCCCCAATCTCTCTTTCTCATCTTACAAAGTTCTGAATCTCTGGAGCGGATGAGAGTGGGGGCATATATTTGGACGGTGGTTTAAATTTGGATTTTTTAGGGTGTTGAATACCATCAACATCCTCATTTTGATCCTCTAATAGTGACAGATGGTCATCCATGGCTAGTTTATCCTTTGTGTCCAGCAGCACACCCGGACCATCTTTTCTCTTCATAACTTTTTTAAGGACCAGTTTTCTTGCAAACAGATTGAGGTCCTTTATGAATTCAAATTTATCAAGGTGTGCTGATGGACAGAAGGACAAACCCCTACTTAGCAGTGACATTTGGGAGAGGGATAGAGGAAAGGAAGATAGATTGACAACCCTGAGGGCATCAGTGCTCTCAATAGGTTGTGAACCAAGGATGGAAGTTACACTCTCTGGTTCCTTGTTAACATCCGTGTTCCTCTGTTGTTTCTGTATCTCCCACATGATTGATTATACAAAGGAGAGTGTGTTGCAACATAATTGCACTTTCGCTTTATATAAGTACAAACAGATTTATGTTTAAGGAAGTGTTCTGTTAACCAGGCCTGGTATTTGTATATTACTCCTTTTTAAACACACTTTGGTTTAGGGGTTAATTGATGTCTTTGATGGTTTGGGATAAGCAAAATAAACCACTTGTTTTCAATGCAATCTGAGTGCTGCCTTGTCATTCCTTTTCATAACTATTACATTCAGGTATGAGTTCTCTTTATTTACTTTATTATAATTATATGTTTATGACTGCACCTGGTTCTTTATTTTTATAACAATAGTAGAGTGCACACATCCTTTTATATATATAATTATTGACTTATACAGCTAGATATACGCTGTTTCTGTTGAGCACCTACATTTGATTATAAATCAAGTGGAAGTTAAGGTTTTGCTTTTCTTGATATCCTCAGGGACAACATTTCTGTCTGGGGGTGGCAAAATGGCATTTAAAATTTCAGATGAAAGATGGCAAAGTGACGTTAGTGAAGCATTCAAAGCCACAATTATTATTGATGAACAAAATATTGATGAGAAAAGTGAAGATGTTTTTACAGCATTTAAATTGTACAGCAAAGGCCATTAAAGAGTTAAAGCTTAAATGGGAAATTGCTAGCCTTGAGAATTATGTTAGAGAGAAACTAATACCTAGAGGCCTAAGGATTAAACTAGACCCAGGAATCAGTTTAAGGGGACCTAATGCTGATAATGAATTCATTGAAAAATGGAATGCAATTCTAACTAAATGCACAATTGAATTAATAGAATTAATGATATCGGAAGATAAGGTAAAATTAGAAGAAAGTAAACTAGAGGTAGAGAAAGCATATATAGCTGTGAATATTTTTTTCTGTAGATCCTGCCTTTGAAAAATTAAAAAAAGAAATTCAAAGGAATTTAGACAAATTAAAAAATGAAGTGAAATTCAGGAAGTGTAAAAAATTAATGAGAGATCAGGAAAAATAAGATCTACATCTATAGAAGCAGCAGCCGTAATAAATATGACACAGGGACTGACAATTCAGATAATGAGCATAATGATTCACAAACTGTGGCTGGATCTTCACACGAATTACCCCCTTTAGGCGGAAATCAAGGAGGGGGGGAGGCGAAAGAGAGGGAGGTGGACGCTCTTCAAACAAGAGGAGAGGTGGTGGGAGATACAGGAACAACAGAGGAACACGGATGTTAACAAGGAACCAGAAAGTGTAACTTCCATCCTTGGTTCACAACCTATTGAGAGCACTGATGCCCTCAGGGTTGTCAATCTATCTTCCTTTCCTCTATCCCTCTCCAAAAAATGTCACTGCTAAGTAGGGGTTTGTCCTTCTGTCCATCAGCACACCTTGATAAATTTGAATCCATAAAGGACCTCAATCTGTTTGCAAGAAAACTGGTCCTTAAAAAAGTTATGAAGAGAAAAGATGGTCCGGGTGTGCTGCTGGACACGAAGGATAAACTATCCATGGATGACCTACTGTCACTATTAGAGGATCAAAATGAGGATGGTGATGGTATTCAACACCCTAAAAAATCCAAATTTAAACCACCGTCCAAATATATGCCCCCACTCTCATCCGCTCCAGAGATTCAGAACTTTGTAAGATGCGTGGAAAGAGAGATTTGGGAACTACATGTCTGTAGTGTAATTCAGGATAATTTGAGTTTAAGCGAAAGGAAATCCCTTTCTGAGTTACTCAATAGTAAGGGACTAATTTTTAAATCCTCAGACAAGTGTGGAAACCTAGTAGTCATGAACGATCATGATTACGTAGCAGAAGTCCATAGGCAACTATCTAACACAACACAATATGAATTAACAGACAGATATACATTTGACACATCTTGTAATGAACTTTAATTTATTCTTAATGATGCTCTGAGAGAGGGGCTAATAACACAAAAAGAGCATTCATTTATGTTTAAGAAGTTTCCAATTGTGCCAAATTTTTACTGCATTCCGAAGCTACATAAATGTATGAGTAAACCGCCGGGACGACTGATTATCTCAGGCATAGGGGAGCCAATGGAAGGGGCAAGTAGATATATTGATTTCTTCATGAGACCCTTTCTAAGTTCATTGCCCTCCTATGTACAAGATACCTCAGATGTCCTTAGGAAGCTGGATGGCATAGATGTTGATGATGATACCTGGTTAGTTACCCTTGACGTCGAGTCATTATACTCGTCTATCCCTCATACTGTAGGGATTAGAACAATTAGGTATTTTCTTGAACAAAGGGGGCAAGATTTTCAGGCACATACAGATTTTGTCATTTCTTTGCTACAACTAATCTTGAATAATAATATCTTCCAGTTTGATGGGAGATATTATAGGCAGCTTCAGGGTACAGCCATGGTGAAGGCACATGTGGTACTCTGGCTTCGTTATGTGGATGATATCCTCCTTCTCTGGAGTGGTAGTATGGAGTTATTAGAAAATTTCCTGGGTATCTTGAATACTGACAATGGGTATAATATTTTTCTTACATATGAACATATGAAATGAGTAAAGATGAAGAAACATTTCTAGATTTATCCATAAGAAAAGAAGGTAAACACCTAACCACTAAGGTACATGGCAAATCAACGGCTACAAATAGCCTTTTACATGCTAGCAGCCATCACCCAGACAGTTTAAAATCTGGGATACCAGTAGGCCAGTTCCTTCGTTTAAGAAGAAACTGTTCTAATTCTGAGGATTTCGAGGAGCAGGCAAAAGACATGTCACGCAGGTTCCTTGATAGAGGGAATTCAAAAAGACAGGTCAAAAAGGCATGGACACGGGCTAGAAATAGCACTAGGAATTACCTGTTATATAAACAAAATGTAGTTAAGAGGAATACAGACAAGGTACGCCTTATAACTAAGTTCAATTCACACTGGGGCAAATTGAGACACATAATGCAAAAATATTGGCACATGTTGACTACTGTATTGATAATGAATTAAGAGAATATGTAGGAGATTATCCTCTCTTGACAGTACATAGAGCTAACAGTCTTAAATATAAGCTAGTCAGAAGTGAGTATATGAAGAATCCCACAACTACATGGTTAAGTGCATGAGGCAAATGGCAAGGCTGCAGCCTGTGTGGGCACTGTGTGTATTGCAGGTTCATACAGAAAACAAGCAAATTTGAAACCTCAACAGGCAGACAATATAACATTAAACAATGGATTACCTGTAACACTGCAGGTGTCATTTACCTCTTGCACTGTTCATGTCCCCTATATTATATAGGAAAAACTAAGCGTGACTTGAAAGATCGAGTGAGGGAGCATAGGGATGATATTAAAAATAAGGAACAGGATAGCCCAGTAGCCAGACACTTTGAATTGTATCATAATTCTGATTTCACTATCATGAAAGTGACAGGGATACAACATATCAAGCAGCATCGCCGTGGTGGTGATGTGGACAATATTTTATTAAGGAATGAGTCCCGTTGGATTTATCGTTTAGACACAATTGCTCCAAATGGCCTTAATGAAAAAATAGATTTCTCATGCTTCCTATAGCAACTCCCTTTCAGGGGATTGTGGATGGTCCTATAATGGCCTCTTTAAGAGGCATAATCATTTACTCAACATAGTGAATTTTTTTTTTTGCCCCAGGCAACATGGTGTTAAAATGTTTTTCTGTAATTTTGTGATTGATGTAGGCCGTTTGCCATCTCCAGAATGAAATCACCCCATAAGATTTTGCACTAAGTTACAATTGCCTTTTAATAATGCATGTGTGCAAATGTGTTGTGTTTTTTTCTGTAAATAAGTTTGCTGTGATGAAATTATATCATAAATTAAATATTCAAATGAGCATCCATGCTATAAATTGAGTACAATTGCCATACACAAGCATCCGATGAAGCTCTGAAGTCAGCCCATTAAGGGGGAGGGGCGAAACGCGTCATGTCTGACGTCTGAGAAGCGGCAACTTTTGAAGTGGCGTATACTTACCTGGCAGTGGTTTTGATGTACCGTGTAACTGAGGAGCGGTTGCGGTGACCAGCAATAACAACAGCAGCCTTGATTTGGAGTTCCTGTTCCACAAGTAAAAGGAGGTGATAATCACAAAGAGGATTACCCTTTCGTGAAATTGCCATGATCCCCTGTGGAGCGAGTGAAGCTTGCAAAATGGATAAAGGGTAATTACCTAGGTGTACACAGGAACTTCTACCGCGCATTGTGGTGCGGCTGCTTTTTTCATGTTGGGGTGGCTGACTCAAAATCAGTAACGCTGGAACTTTTTGTGCAACTTTCCCATGCAATAAAGAGCGTGTGATTCACACTAAGTGCTCTGGTGTCTCTGGACATTTGTTTCTTTATGTCTAATGGTGATATTTGTTGCTTAATGTAGCCTTCACATGATTGATTATACAAAGGAGAGTGTGTTGCAACATAATTGCGCTTTCACTTTATATAAGTACAAACAGATTTATGTGTAAGGAAGTGTTCTGTTAACCAGGCCTGGTATTTGTATATTACTCCTTTTTAAACACACTTTGGTTTAGGGGTTAATTGATGTCTCTGATGGTTTGGGATAAGCAAAATAAACCACTTGTTTTCAATGCAATCTGAGTGCTGCCTTGTCATTCCTTTTCATAACTATTACATTCAGTTATGACTTCTATTTATATTTCTTTATTGCAATTTCACAATTACTGACCTTGCCCCATGGTTTGCAGTGGAATCTTTATGCAGGTGGCCATTTCTGTGGGCTCTTTCCACAACTATTGGGCTATGAGATGTTGGCATATCCAACAGTGATGGAAGTTGCTCAGCTATAAAATTGTTGAGACTTGAGGGACCGATTGACTCCTTGAATACCAATAATCCGTAGATTGTTTCTTTTTGAACGGTCCTCAAGTTTAACAATCTTATTTTGTAGATTTAGTAACAAAGAATCCTGCTGTAAATTTCTTTTTTCTCGGGAGTTATTTTTTATCTTCTAACTCTGATATTTGTGATTCCACCTCATTCATTCTTTTATTGAATTGCTGTACATCACCAGATAATTGAGTTAGTTTATCAAGTTGGGGACGAATATGTTCCAATTCTTGTTTTAAGGAATCAAATTGAGGGGCTACCAAATCAGATATCTCCTTTGCTAAATTTTGGGAAGCTCTGCCATAGAGGTGTCGGAAAGATCCACAGAACTGTTCTGCTGCGTGCTGACATTGCTTTTAGATTTTTTTGTCTTTATTATCTTTAGATTTTGGTGGCATGTTTGGAGGTCTTGGTTTGGATGTAATCACAAACCTCTCCATAAAAAAAAAAAAGGGAAAAGGGGAGGGAAGGGGGAAGGCTATGTGGTGTAAGGAATTAGATGTGTGATAAGGGGTAATTAAATGTGAAATAAGGCGTGTTATGAGGGGGTGCTTAGTGTTCAAGGCCGCTAAGGGAAACTAGAAGTGCCACTAATGAGGTGTGCACTAGTACACAAAAAATGCGTGGGAGGTGTGTATGCAAAAAAAAGGAGAGATGGTAGATACAAGTCTCCGGGCGAATGTATGTGAAGGGGAGAGAAAAAAAATAATAATAATAAAATTAAAAAAAAGATAACTTCTTTTTAGACAGTAATTTTACTCCAAATCTATCTGAGCTTATTTTAAGCTGTTACACAAGAATTGACGTGAGATATAAGCTTGCCTTAACTAACAGAGTTCAGGGGGCCTATTTATGTAAGTGCGAGCAGACATGAAACGATGTAGCGTATCATGTCCGCTGCGCATTGATAAATGCTGACAGCATACGCTGTCGGCAATTATCATTGCACCAGCAGTTCTTGCGAACTGCTGGTGCAATGCCTCCTTCTGCAGATTTGCGGCCAATCGGCCGCTAGCAGAGGGTGTCAATTAACCCGATCATATTGGATCAGGTTGATTTCTGTCTGTGACTTCAGAGCAGGCGGACAAGTTATGGAGCAGCGGTCTTTAGACCGCTGCTTCATAACTTCTGTTTCTGGCGAATCTGAAGGCTCGCATGGAAACAGGGGTATCAAGCTCCATACGGTACTTGATTAATCGGCCCCCAAGTGTTAACTTAATTTAGACGTCCCCCCCATTATGGGGAGAGAGCAATTCATTTAATAACTGGTAAGCTTCTATTTTCTAGCATTAACTTTCACAGACCAAAATGTCACTTTTTACCTAGTGTTAATCAGTACCCTTTTAATTTACAGTGAGTTATATCATAACTGACTTCTCCCTTCACTTTAGATGCGAACATTGCCCATTTAAGAGAAAGCATATGTGCACTTATTTATACACAAGAACAGAGCAAATTAATGTTCAGATATTTAATGATATAATATTCTTAATCACAAAATTATTACAAGATATTTTTATACAATAGAAAAACTATACCTATGAATATCTTGACTTAGTCGTCCTTTTAACCAGCAATATTCTAATTAAGATAACAATGTATGCTCTAAATTATTACTATTATTATCAGATATTTGTAGAGCGCAAAAAGATTCCGCAGCGCTATAAACATAGGCGTATACAAGGTAACTTTTATAGGGCATCAAATGGGTATGCACTTCTAAAATACCGCAAAAAATAGAATAACATTAATACTATTATTATTTCAACAGTTTTTCAGCTTTTAGGCATCTTTACAATACCTTCGTATAAACCAGATAATCTAGCAAACTATACATAGTAGCTGATGTGCTACTTCCAAATACAGGGAAGAGAGGTAAAACAACAGCATTATACAGTTATTGTTTCAACTGGCTTTTATGGCAAACCCTAGTTTGCAACTGTTTCAATGCCCTTTTTCCTTTGGACCGAAACATCTCACAGATTATATATAACAGATGTTATACTTATAGCTTTATAGTAAATTTGCAATTCCCAGATGTATTGTACAAGTGATTCTTAAATATAATTACAGCAGACAATATCCATGTAGTCCCTACTGCAAGTACTTCACTAATATTTAATCCTGTGAAAGTTTTCTAAGTGAAGCTATTTCAGAGGAGTTGTCTTCACTGAATTCATCCAGGCATGGGGGTGGGGGTGTGGGGGGGTCAATTATATATAGAAAATCCAGTGGAAGGAGAGTAAACATATGTCAGTCACAGAGAGGAGACCCAGTGAGATTTTGGCCTTTATGATACTTTGGTCTTAGAAGAAAAGGATTCTTAAGCTTAATTGTGCCACAAGATTGGCCATATTAGTGTTGCAAATAATTTATTGTACTCACAGTTTAGGATCCTGAACCTTTTACCCCCATCTTCCCGGTAATTCAAACTGGATTAAGTATCTTTGGAGATGATTGGGTAGCAATACTTTTGCAGCAACTTGCTTATGCTTCCAGGGAAAAAGAGGAGAGGTAATACCAACGAGCAGGAACAAAAAAGTTAAATGAAACAAACATACAAAAAGAGGAAACAAACTTAAGGTTATACATTCCTATTTTATTCACATAGGGGAAAATGTTCTTTGTATTTTTAAATAGATATTCCTAAATATATCTGAATATACCTATATATATTCATATAGATATATATTTTACAAAAAATCTATCAGATATTTATAGAAATACATATTTAAAAATAAATAGAACATTTTCTTGTGAAGAACATTGGAATGTAAAATATTCATAATTACCTCCGGTTTTCACTATGAGACCTATTTATCAATGTGTCAACAGCAAATATGCCGAAATTCCGCATCGTAATTGTTGCGAGATTGATCTGACCTAATTATCAAAGCCTCAAGACCGGGAAAAGTTGAAATTTGTGACGTAACATACGATCCGCCGGTCTCAATCCGATGCAGATCGATGCTTACGTCATTACAGATGTTCCGAATACACATTCAGCTCTATCTGCTGCCCCTGACCCCGCCACAACTTACATAAAGTTATTAACCCCTATACCGCTGCTCCCCGACACTGCCGCAACCTAAATAAAGTTATTAACCCCTATCCCGCTGCTCCCTGACACCGCCGCCACTAAATAAACATATTAACCCCTAAACAGCTGGCCTCCCACATCACTACCACTAACTAAACCTATTAACCCCTAAACCGTCAGCCCTTCACATCGCCAAAAACTAAATTAAGCTATTAACCCCTAAACCTAACAACCCCCTAACTTTAAATTAAAATGACAACATCTCTATCTTAATATAAATTAAAACTTACCTGTAGAATTAAAATAAACTATTTTAAACTATTAATTAACCTACCATAAATAATATACTACAATTAAATTAAAATACCAATTAAATAAACTAAATTACATATTAAAGAAACATAACCCTACTCAAATTATTTAAATATACAATTAAACATTATTAAAAGTACTAAATTACAGAAAAACAAACAAACACTAAGTTACAAAAAAAACCCAAAATTACGAAAATTAAAAAACCAAATGATCAAAAATAAAAAGAATTACACCTAATCTAATAGCCCTATCAAAATAAAAAAGCCCACCCAAAATAAAAAAAACCCTAGCCTACAATAAACTACCAATGGCCCTTAAAAGGGTCTTTTGTGGGGCATTCCCCCAAAGATATCAGCTCTTTTACTTGTAAAAACAAACAAACACCCCCTCAACAGTAAACCCCCACACAACCAACCAACCCCCCCCCCCCCACAAATAAAAAAATTATCTAAAATAACCTAAGATCCCCATTGCCCTGAAAAGGGAATTTGTATGGGCATTGTCCTTAAAAGGGCATTTAGCTCTTTTACATGCCCAGACCCTAATCTAAAAATAAAACCCACCCAAAAAAACCTTAAAAAACACTAAACCCTGAAAATCCACTTACAGTTCTTGAAGTTCCGCTTGAAGGATCCATCAAGCCGGAGAAGTCCTCATCCAGGCGACAAGAAGTCTTCATCTGGGTGGCCTCTTCCATCTTCATCCAGCCGGAGAAGTCCTTATCCAGGCAGCAAGAAGTCTTCATCCGGGCGGCATCTTCCATCTTCATCCACCCTGAGAAGTCCTCATCCAGGCGGCAAGAGGTCTTCATCCAGACGGCATCTTCTATCTTAATCCATCTGGCGCGGGTCCATCCTGAAGACATATGGCACGGAGCATCCTCTTCATATTGTCGCCGCTGTAAACTGGAAAGTCAGTGCAAGTGATGCCATCCAAGATGGCGTCCTTTGCATTCCTATTGGCTGAAAGATTTCAATCAGCCAATAGGATTAGGGATACTAAAATCCTATTGGCTGTTCCAATCAGCCAATAGGATTTGAGCAGCTCTCATCCTATTGCTATTCCATTCAGCCAATACAATGAGAGCTGCTCAAATCCTATTGGCTGATTGAAATCTTTCAGCCAATCGGAATGCAATGGACGCCATCTTGGATGACTTGAAAAACTGTAACCCACACATTAAGCATCTACAGAAACCACCACTCATGGCCTTTAGACGTGTCAAAAATATACCATCTAGTGAGGACTGATGTGGGTCCCAGTAAGAGCCATAAGCAAACATACATTGGAAGTAAAAGTAAAGGTAGCTACCCATGTCTGGGGTGTATGAGCTCAGCTCAATTATAGAAGGGCCTCATTTCTTTCATCCCCACAGTGGGAGAAAATTTAACATTGAAGGTTTTTACACTTGTGAGCGTACTTATGTTATATATCTTATTAAATGCCCGTGCTCTTTATTTTATTTAGGAGAGACTACACAAAGGGCCAGGGAGCATATGAATCAGCATCACAGTAATATCAGAAGAAAAAACATAGAAGCCCCCTGTCCAAACATTTCATAGAACAGGGTCACAGTGTTAGTCAGCTACGTTGGCAAATTATTGAGCAGATTCAGGTGCCAAGAAATGTAGCAGACAGAGAACAGTTGCTAAAACAAAGATAGATGTGGTGGATTTTTAAGATGGAGACATTGGCCCCTAAGGGGTTAAATTGTGATTTTGACCTTTCCTGTTTTCTCTGAATGAATATTTAAATGTTTCAAAACATTGGTAAACTAAACATATGCATAGAGTACTTTCCAGTAATAGATTACTGTTTAACTTAGAAAATACATGATAGGGAGGTGTTTGATTAAATCTTATCAGAAACAAAAAGGCAATAGTAAAGATAAATTTTGTGCTGGCATACAGTCGTTTGTGGTGATACATTGTTTTAATATGTTGCATATTTTTTGTTATGAAAGTATTGAGATGTAATGTAAATAAGTCGCCACTAGGGGGTGCTAAAGTACCTTCTAGGAATTGTTTGGAGCGAACAAGAGAATGTTTAAAAGGAATTTAATAACCATATGTAACAGATGGCATGATTAAGGGGTTAACCCCGAAACGTTGCTATTTTTAAATGGGTCTTTAATAAAGATTATATATTTTTTACCATATTAGTGCTGGTGAACTTTGCATCTTGGATGGCATCACTTGCATTGAAGTTCCAGTTTATGGCGGCGACCGTATGAAGAGAATGCTCTGCGACAGATTTCTTCAGGATGGACCCGCTCCACGCCGGATGGATGAAGATAGAAGATGCCGGCTGGATGAAGACTTCTTGCCTCCTGGATGAGGACTTCTCCGGCTGGATGAAGATGGAAGAGGGCGCCCGGATGAAGACTTCTTGCCACCTGGATAAGGACTTCTCCGCCTTGATGGATCCTTCAAGCAGGACTTCAAGAACTTTAAGTGGATCGTCGGGGCTTAGTGTTTTTTTTAAAGGGTATTTAGGGTGGGTTTTATTTTTAGATTAGGGTCTGGGCATGTAAAAGAGCTAAATGCCCTTTTAAGGACAATGCCCATACAAATGCCCTTTTCAGGGCAATGGGGAGCTTAGGTTATTTTATTTGGGGGGGTTGGTTGGTTAGGTGGTGGTTTACTGTTGGAGGGGTGTTTGTATTTTTTTTTAAAGGTAAAAGAGCTGATATCTTTGGGGCAATGCTTTGTTTATTGTAGGTTAGGGTTTTTTTATTTTGTGGGGGCTTTTTTGTTTTGATAGGGCTATAGAATAGGTGTAATTCTTTTTTATTTTTGATAATTTGGTTTTTTATTTTTCATAATTTAGTGGGGGTTTTTTTGTAACTTAGTGTTTGTTTTTTTCTGTAATTTAGTACTTTTAATAATGTTTAATTGTATATTTAAATATTTTGAGTAGGGTTAGGTTTTTTAATATGTCATTTAGTTTATTTAATTGGTAGTTTAATTTAATTTAATTTAATTGTAGTATAATAGTTAGGATAGGTTAATTAATAGTTTAAATTAGTTTATTTTAATTCTACAGGTAAGTTTAAATTTATTTGAAGATAGGGATGTTGTAATTTTAATTTATATTTAGTGGGTTGTTAGGTTTAGGGGTTATTAGCTTAATTTAGTTTATGGCGATGTGGGGGGCTGACAGTTTAGGGGTTAATAGGTTTAGTTAGTGGTGGTGATGTGGGAGGCCAGAGGTTTAGGGGTTAATACATTTATTTAGTGGCGGCGGTGTCGGGGAGCGGTGGGATAGGGGTTAATATTTTTATTTAGGTTGCGGCAATGTCGGGGAGCGGCGGGATAGGGGTTAATAACTTTATTTAGATTGCAGCAATGTTGGGGAGCGGCGGGATAGGTGTAAAAAATTTTAGTATAATGGCAGCGTTTAGTGACAGGGTATGAATATAGTTGGGAAAAAGCAGAATAGACGTGAGATCGATGACTGCTAGTTAACAACAGTCCGATGCTGTGCTTGGTGCATGTCTTTTTGCCAGCTTTTTTCATAAATAAGGAGAGCGTATTAAGATATGCGGCTGCGATGTTAGGCGATATTAGGTGTGCGTATTGATGCCGGCGAATGCAACACAGTTGACGGCTTGATAGATATCCCTGCATAGTTTTAACTCCTGTCAGGTTAGTGCAGTTGGTCCAATGCCTGTTGGGTTAGTGTGTGAGCAATAAGTGTAAGTTTTTTCCCAGTTTGCGCTCTCCATTGAAGTCTATGGGGAGAAGAAATGAGTGCGGTCGCAATATCCAAAGTCCTCAAGTTAGCTCTTATCAGACATTTTACATTCAACTTGTAATCCGTGCACATTAAAAGTTTACTCCTGCCGGTGTTTGCACGTTTAAGTGAAAGAGCTAAATAACACACCACTTGTAATCTGGCCCACAGTATACAGGGAATGTTTTATTCAGTAGTATTTGAATAATATGACTACTGTTTGATAGGTACCTGATGCTAATTGTTTATGTCAGTAGTTTATTGGTTTGAAATATTGTTTAATTGGCTTATTTTGTACCCACTCACAGTAGCAAATTGTGAGTCACTCTCCATTAAATTCAATGGAGCATCATCTATCTCGGAGGATAAAATCAGCTCCACTGTGAAGAATTCCAATATCACAAAATATAAGTTGTACTTATATTGTATTTCCACATTGATAGTAATGATGTGCAAGAAACCATGTATTGGGCACATCAAGTAACTATAGATGTTAACGACAGTAATGCCCAATAATAAATCACCAGAAAATATAGAAGAAGTGATGCTTAAAGGGACATAATACACAAATGTTTAAATACTTGAAAGTAACGCAGTACAGCTGTAAAAAGCTGACTAGAAAATATCACCTGAGCATCTCTATGTAAAAAAGGAAGATATTTACCGCAAAAGTTTCTCAGTAGCCACATCCCATTGTCAAGGACTTCTAAGCAGCAAATCAGTATGTCTGTTCCGGGACAGCTGAAGGATTGAGCCTCGTGCACTCTCATGTTATTTCCCTATTTAGTGTAAGGAAATTTACAATGAAATCTCATGAGAGTTAAGTGAAATCTCATGAGATCACAGTAAAAGAGTTGATGACCTCAGCACTGTTGATGCTGATTGGCTGCTGTACATTTCTTCATTTTTTTTTTTTTAACTGCAGCTGGGCAGCTGCTAAGTATAACTTTTTACACAGAAGTTACTCTGCTGAGCTGAGGAAATTGTGAGGTAAAATATCTTCCTTTTTTACATAGAGATGCTCAGGTGATATTTTCCTGTCAGCTTTTTACAGTTATACTGCATTAGTTTCAAGTGATTTAGCATATGAGTATTATGTCCCTTTAAAAGACCATTAAATACTGAAGAATTGCACAATCAACAAATGTGTAAGAAAAAAGACAATGCAAAAGCACAAATTTCAATTAGCTCATGTGACAGCCATCAGCCAATCACAAAATACAAATTAATATATACTGTGAATTCTTGCACATGCTCAGTAGGAGCTGGTACTTCAGAACGTGTGCATATAGAACTATAGTGCACATTTAGAAAATGGAAGTTAATTTTGAAAGTTGTTCAAAATTGTGTACTCTATCTGAATCATGAAAGTTTAATTTTGACTTTAGTGTTCCTTTAATTCATTTTGAAAATTATCTCACCTTTACAGTGTTACAAAGAGGCCCGTAGGCAACATGAGTGAATGTGTTATGATCTTTTTTCTCTAGTAAGCAACCATAATCCTTTTGCATTACCCTCAACTGCATTTATATGTGTGGATTGAGAAAGCTTTGGATAATGTGAAAATGTGAATTTTAGGAAATAATTGTTTATATCTATAGTACTTTTTATACATTGTTATAATTCACCAGCAAAAATAATTTTTTCTCCTTCACCAAAGGACTGGAGACCCAGAATATATACTGCGGTTATCCCAAAATTATGTATAGCATAGTGTCCTGCTGAATCTTTCATTTTAGACGAGCCACAAAGGAGACTAAGGGGCCGAATTCACAATCACAATCACAAGAACTGCTGGTGCAATGATAAATGCAGAGAGCGTATGCTGTCAGCATTTATCGATGTGCGGCGGACATGATCCGCAATTATCGGATCATGTCCGTCCCACACAATAATAAATCGGCCCCTAAATGCAAATTCTACTAGTTTCTGTAAGGGCTGAATCTCTGTACTGCTATGTGGTATCACATTCACAGCCCTGAATGTTTGCTAACAAAATGAAAGCTTATACAGTACATTGTTTTGTATTTTCTGTTGGCATTGTCTACTCTTTTTTGATGAATAAAGCTTTAAAATGCAAAAAAAAACAAAGGAAAAAAAGATTACAGATTCTATTGTCAAAATGTTTTTTTATTAGTTGGTAAGTTTTCAATAAGTTATCTTAAACATAGACATAATTAGCTTGAAAGCAGCACATGGAGGTAATCTTAAGATTAGGATGGTGCTATTTCAATTATTCAAGATATCTCTGCATCCCATATACTGTAGTTTAAATTATACAGTAGGCACTATATGCCTCTAGCTATCATTAAGATTTACAGAACATAGAAGCCAGCAGGACCCAGCTTAAACTTTCTGAGAGAGCTTGACTTAACTCAGCAATTACACATTTCTTCTTTGCTCATTTTTTAAACACAGATTTGAGTGTTCTTTTTCAAATATCATTTATGGCTTTTGAAATCACCACATTGCAAAAAAAAGAGACACCCTGCATTCCCTGACCTTTGATATTCCTTTGCCATTTTTGTTGTCCTATATATTTTTGGATTGTATCATATTCAACTCCAAATTGCACCCTGTAGGACATTATGTTTTTGAATAAAGGGAAATAAAACCCCAAAAAACTCTACCATGATTCAGATATAACATATATTTTAAACAACTTTCCAATTCACTTATATTAGTAAATTTGCTTAATTATCTTAATATCCTTTGTTGAAGGAGTAGCAATGGGCACTGGGAGCTAGCTGAACACATTGGGTGAGCAAATGACAAGAGGCAAATATGTGCAGCCTCCAATCAGAATCTAGCTCCCAGTAGTGCATTCCTATGTCTACTAAGTATTATTTTCAAGAAAGGATTCCAAGAGAACAAATCAAATTAGATAAAATAAGCAATTTGGAAAGTTGTTTAAAGTTGCATGCTCTATCATGAACATTTCATTTTGACTTTACTGTCCCTTTAAGGTGTGTCCTTTGTGAGGTGAGTTTGTAAATCAATGCTGCATGCATAAAACTATAAATTACATTTGGTCAGTTATAAACATATTGTAATGCTATGATATAACAATTAGAGAAAATGGCCCCCATTTATCAAGCTGCATATGATCGAACCTGCAGCTGAAAGTTAGGAAGCAGCTTCCTAAACAGTACACTAGCTATAAACTGGCGGATTACATCCCCCCAAGTACGTTCGCCCGGGGGGGATTGACAACCCCCTACTCATGCGCTATTGGGCTAGTGCGAGCAGGGAGCGGCACTGCCCCATGCAAACGCTTGTACAATGTTAAATACAGGCAGCGTATTGCTGCTATATGCTGCCCGCATTTTGCAATCCTGGGCCAACAGGTTCTCGTGAGCAGTTGATAAATGCCAGTCTGCTATTGAAAAGCGCTACCTTGTCGAAATTTGATACCTCAAACTGTGCATGCTCACAATTACATAATCACTCTCCACATATGTTTGAAAGGAATGCATGGAATGTGATTATCATTCCCCAAGGTTCACTTGGAGTGGAAGCCAAAGGATCGACGGGGTGCCCCCTTGTGACCCCCAGGCGGAGGCAAAAAAGATAGTGAAGATGGGGGAATTACAGTGCAGCATATATATGTAGATATTTGCTACCTGTAATGGGCACATGCTGGTAATTACATAATCACATTGCGCACATCATATGTAGAGTGCAATAACATAATTGTGAGCATGCGCATGTGAAGGTAGAAAATCTCTACATAAGAGCTCTTTTCAATAGAACACCAGCTAATGTGTTTTTTATATAAGCACCATTTTAAATTGCTAAATACAAATAGAAACCAGAAACAAAATGTATGAAAATAGGAAGGGGACTGTATATTCAAAGTTCCTATACATATATAGGGATGATTCCTATGCTGTCTGTTATTGAGAGCAATAATTCTTTAACAATATTACTGCTCTACAGATGCTCAAAATTTGAGTGGCTTAAACGAGGGATTCTTCTCAATAACGCCTAACAGGCAAGATTTTCATGATATCTTAACTAGAGGACAGGTGAAATAATCAGCTGAAAGGTGAGCGTAACCACGGTTACTGATCAGTTGATTACAGTATTTCACCTGTTCTCTAGTTCAACTATCATTAAA
This sequence comes from Bombina bombina, assembly GCF_027579735.1. Taxonomy (NCBI): domain Eukaryota; kingdom Metazoa; phylum Chordata; class Amphibia; order Anura; family Bombinatoridae; genus Bombina; species Bombina bombina. The sequence continues at coordinate 499,743,657 of NC_069503.1, read as the reverse complement.
ATCTGGCATGTTAGGTGCACTTGAGGACTGGAGTTTAAAAACACTAATAGCAGCCTCAATTTAAATTTGTCTGAATTTGTACATTTAAAAATCAAATAACTGCCCAATAGTCTACATTCATAGGTGTTCATGATGTTGCTGAGGGTTTTTATAAAGAGTGATCATGTTCAAAAGGTATTGAGCATTGATTCCCCTATATTTTATAGCTTTTGTTATTGGGGTATCCTGCCAGTAACTTCTGTAGTCGGAGGAAATGCCGAATACATGACATCTTGCACATCAAACGGGAACCACCAGCAATGCGTGAAAATAATAGTTGCAACTGCAACACATAGGAACTAAGCTTGCAAAATGATGTATCTAAAAATTTGTAATGGTAAAATATTTACATATCTCTTTTTTAATCGTGGCTTGTTGTGGTTGTCCTTGGGCATTCTAGAGGTATGGTCAAAAATGTGCACCTACTCTTAGAATCAGCATGTTGCATTCTCTAAGGCTCCTGTGATGTATCTTATCTAGCGGTTGTATCTCCCTATTTCAAAGAGGACAAAGATGTCTTCTTTTTATTTTTATATTTTATTTCTTTTTAAGGGTTTCAAGTTTTTTAGTGGACTGTTTTATATAGGGAATTTGTTTTAAATTAATTCAAACAGTACATTTAACACTTGCAAGGCCTAGTTTCCATTGCTGTAAACTTTCGGTAACATTAAACATCTCCATAGACTTAAAGGTGTAGTGTTTGTAAATCCAGGTGATTTAGAAATATATCTGACACAGAGTCCATTTATACAGCAACTAACTCTACACACTTTATTTCCTGGTTCCTCACTCTACCAACACTGTCCCTGCCCCTGCTTCTTTGCAACAATTATATACATTTCTAAGTCAGAGCACAAACTAGGAAGAAAGCATTATGTATTATAATATCACAACAGACACCATCTCTCTCCCTTACTTTAGATTAGAAACATAACAATTAAACTAAACATAAATATAACTATATCTTGACCCCAATACTAGGCACTTTTGTTCCGCTTAAAGAAATGCATGACACAAGAAGGTGGGGTTACAAAGGCTGCAGCTTGCTTTATTGAACACCATAAATAATATATCCATAACATTACCAAATAATCAGTTTAACATTTCCATAAAAACCCCAGGGTGCCTGCCCATCCACAACACGTGCCAATCTTACCACTAAGAAGGGCACATCCCCTTGTATAAAATTCTCCCCTGCCAATTAAACAGGAGGTACCAACAATCCACTCTGATCCAAACCACGACCAAAATAGGCAAGCACCCCCCGCCACCACCCAAGCTGTGACATACAGATCAACCACATAGAATAAAGGGGAGGGAGGGAGGGCGGGAGCTTCTTCTTGCGCATCCTGGTTGCCATTTGATGCTCCCGGTCCTCCCCTGATCAGCACTAACTTGCCGAGAAAAACAATTTCGGAAAGCCGCCACAGCAGGACAGGTAAGAACCACCTGCCGTTCAACAGGTCCTGCCATTCAGCTGTGCACAGGAAAGCAGCAGCTTCTCCTTGCACGTTCTGATCCTGAAATGCCACACTTCTGTTACCTTTCACTGCCTACCCTCATGAGGCCCAACCTACTGACCCCTATATGACCCCTTCACTTGGCCTCTATGGGGGTCACAGAACCCTTTCTTCAATGTTTTCCTTCAGGGTTCCTCTATACTATGCTTAATATTTAGAAATAAAACCAACTATATTTCACATAAAAGAGTTGCATGATGACATTATAATACATTATATGAAAACACTAATATTATTTTTCATAGGCTTTAAGGTATTCAGGAGGTCTTCTGTTTTCTCTGAGAGGGTATTTTCGATTAGTATCTGAGGACTGATCATGTGCTATGTTTTCTTACCCCTCACTGCTCTCTGTGTTATCCATATTATCATCATGTTCTTGAAATAATTTGGGTATATCAGATTCATCATCTTTTGCATCAAATAAGTCAGTGTCCTGTTCTTTGTGTAGTTTCTTGAAAAAAGAAGAATTCATTAATCCTTGAATTCTTGCATCTGTATATGGGACATCATATAAAGTATCCAATTTGTGTCGTCTATCTTGCCAACACAGGATCTCCAACAGCAAAAAGAGTAGATTTGGTATGATAGTATTTATCCGCATAAACTTTCATCTTGGCTTTGGCATGACTGTCTTTTTGTATCAAGTCCTTGTTGAGTGTCTCTGTTAGTGAATCATTTATATCCGGAATTTTGATCCGAAGTTTGCGATTGATTAACGGCTCTGCAGGCGATCTGCCAGTAGTACAAGGGGGAGTTGATCGATAGTCTTTCAGAAAAGAGTATACATTTTGTTTCCATGGTCTACCTTGCGCTGTAGTTGTCCTTAGAAATGTCCCCATAGAACGCATAAATCTTTCAGCTTCTGCATTAGCTTGTGACCACAAAGGAGTAATGAGCCTATATTTAAATCCAAGATATAAAGCAAATTTATTAAACTGAGTACTGTTAAACGGGGGACCATTATCTGTTTTAACAATTTTAGGAATTCCCAATAAGGAGAAAACTTTGTCTAAAACAGAAATAACAGTGACTGAAGATGTTGAGCTGATAACTTCTAATACCGGGTATCTTGAAAATTCGTCTATAACCACCATCAAGTAATCTCCAGTAGGTAATGGGCCATAAAAATCTATACTCACATTACACCATGGTGCTTCAGGCAATGCAGACATTTTTAAAGGATTTTTACTTTCATGATTCAGATACAGAATACAATTGCATGCTCTTTCTAAATCATGAAAGACAAAATGTGGGTTTCATTTCTCTTTAAATGAAGATTCTTGTTGTTACCACCAGTTCACTCAGTTTGCAACAGCAGTAGAAACAAGTCCTTGGTCTTCAGTCTTTTCAATGTATTCCTCAAGATTTGGAGTTCCACTACAACTGCACTACATATCAGTATAAATTATTTCACTTAAATTGGCCTAGTTTGAAATATTTCTGGAAAATATTTGGTCAATATCACAAAGCAACGCAGGTGTTTTTTAAATTGATTTTTTTTCAAAGCTATTCCAATTATTCAGTGAAACTGCTAATCCCAAATTAATACACCCAATCACCTAAATTACGAGATTTGTGTTGCGGCTTTTAACGCTGAAAAATGGCAATTTCAGTGTAATGGCCAGGAACGCATATTACAAGTCGTGTCGGTATAGCTATACCGCAAGCATTTTAGCCTGTAACGCAAGGTCAATCCCGCACTCAAAAAAATTATGTTTTTTGCGTGGGATTTCCAAAGCGCTGGTATTACAGGTTGTGCGGTGAGGCTAAAATGCTTGCGTTACAGTCTATACCGACACTATCCATACCGCCATCTGAGAGCAGTAGTTATGGATTTTGTGTAGCAAAAATGTTTCACAAAACTCATAACTAAAACGTTACAAAGTACACTAACATCCATAAACTACCTATTAACCCCTAAACCACCGCCCTCCCGCATCGCAAATACCCATAATCTGCTTCCCACCCACATCGTGGCTATTAAATAAACCTATTAACCCCTAATCTGCTGCCCACCCACACTGCCAACACTATTTAAATATATTAACCCATAAACAGCCGCTCCCCAACATCGCCGCCACTATAATAAAGTTATGAACTCCTATTCCGCCGCTCCCCGACATCGCCGCCACTAAAGTTATTAACACCCCTAAATCTCCCGCCTCCCACATCTCCGCCACTAAATAAACCTACTAACCCCTAAACTGCTGCCCCAACATCACAAAACACTAAATTAAACTATTAATCCCTAAACCTAACACCCCCCTAACTTTAAATTAAAATTACAATATAACTCTATTGAAATAAATAAAAACTTACATGTGAAATAAAAATAAACCTAACACTAAACTATAAATTAACCTCACATAACTAATCTAATAAAATAAAAAACACTACCAATTAAAATATCTAAATTACAAATGTAAAAAAACCCTAAAGTAGCTCTCATCCTATTGGCTGTTTTGAGCAGCCAATAGGATTTCAGAAGCTCTCATCCTATTGGCTGGTTTGAATTTGAAGAATCAAATCAGCCAATAGGAATGCATGGTACGCCATTTTGAAACGGCTACCTTGCATTCATCTTCAGTGTACGGCAGCGACAATATGAAGAGGACGCTCTCTGCAGGATGTCTTCGGCTTCCAGGATGGCTCCGCGCCGCTGGGATGAAGATTGAAGATGCTCCCAGGATGGATGAAAACCTCGCCGTCTGGATGAAGACCTCGCTGCATGGATGGAGATGGATGTCCGGACTTCAGGAACCGTGAGTAGATCTTCTTGGGTTAGTGTTAGTTTTTTTTTTAGTTTTTTTTTTTTTTTTTTTTTAGATTAGGGCTTTGGGCTTGGGCAATGCAAGGGGCAATGCAAAAGAGCTAAATGCCCTTTTAAGGGCAATGCCCATACTAATGCCCCTTTTGGGGCAATGGGTAGCTTAGTTTTTTGAGTTAGGTTTTTTATTTTGGGGGTTGGTTGGGTGGTGGGTTTTACTGTTGGGGGGGCTTAGTAGTATATTTTACAGGTAAAAGATTTCTTTAGGGCAATGCCCTACAATGCCCTACAAAAGGCCCTTTTAAGGGCTATTGGTAGTTTATTGTAGGCTAGGGGGTGTTTTTATTTTGGGGGGCTTTTTATTTTTTATAGGGCTATTAGATTAGGTTTAATTGTTTTTATTTTTGATAATTTTGTTTATTTTTTGTAATCTTAGTGTTTTTTATTTTTCATGATTTTAGTGTTAATTATTTTTTAAAAAAAATTCTTAGTGTTAGGTTTTTTACATTTGTAATTTAGATATTTTAATTGGTAGTATTTTTTATTTTATTAGATAAGTTATGTTTTAACCCTGCTTCACATACTATAACTGCATATTCCCCTACAAATCATTATCTCTAGTATGTGCATAAGGACTCCATTTTAACCTTGCTTCACATATTTTAACCCTGCTTCACATACTATAACTGTATATTCCCCTACAAATCTTTATCTCTGGTATGTCTCTATTACCTTAAAAAAACAACTTTCTTTTCTCTGTCTTCCAGTTTGATAAGAAAGGTGCCATCTGCAATGTTTGCTTATGCCTTGTTTGATCCTGCTCTAATTTATGACCTTTGCTAATTAGAAGCATGTGACTGTTATTACCTTTAAATTGAATATCCCAAGCTTGTTACACTCAAGTGTAGCTTGTTAGATCAGTGCAGCATTGCATGTGTGTAGTTGTCTAAGTGTGCTAGTTCATAAGTGTAGAGAGAGTTATAACAACGGAGTTAGACAAAGGAGTGGACAACAGAGATAAGTACTTTCAAATTTCCAAAATAATATGCAAACATGCTACACTTTCTAATATCTTTATTAACCTTTTCCTCCTTTCTCCTTAAAGTCACAGCTCTTCCTTTCACAAACAGCACTCAGAACATTCATATTTCTCCTTCTCTTCTGCCTTCCCCTCTCTACAACACACATGAACTCTATTTCTATCTCACACCCCTCAACCAGCCATGCTTCATTGATCCTAAATGTAAACACTCTCATTAGACACATTCTCATCTCCTTTCACTCACCATCTTTCTTCTTCTTGCAGCTGGGGATGTCTCGCCTAACCCAGGTCCACCCTCTGCTTCCCTCAGATCACTACCCCAAATGACACCTCATACACCTTGCCCACGTAACCCTCTAAACCTCATTAACTGCACCTCTATTAGTACACCCCAATTCTTGTGTGCCCTTTGGAATGCACGTTCGTTATGCAATAAGCTTACATCTATTCACAACCTATTTATTTCACGTTCACTTAACCTGTTAGTCCTCCTCTAACACAACTGGTGTAGCCTCTCTGTCCTATGGTGGCCTGCATTTCAGTCACACTCCCATGCCTGGAAACAAACAAGGAGGAGGAGTAGGAATTCTCTTGTCTCCACACAGTACCTTTCACAGCATTCCTTCACCCCCCTCTCTTTCCGTCTCATCTTTTGAAGTTCACGCCATCCGCCTCTTCTCCCCTATAGCTCTTCGTGTTGCAGTTATCTATTGGCCCCCTGTCCCAGCATCACAATTTCTGGACCACTTTGAAGCCTGGCTTCCACATTTTTTCTCTTCTAATGTCCCTTCTCTCATCTTAGGGGACTTCAACATACCCCTTGATAATCCTAACATGCCTGCTGCCTCTAAACCTCTATCCCTTACCACCTCTTTTGGCCTGTCCCAATGGACAACATCTCCAACACAATGTGAAGGCAACTCCATAGACCTGGTCTTCACAAATCTCTGTGCTGTTTCCAACTCCCTTAACCTCCCCTTTCCTTTCGCTGACCACCATCTACTAACTTTCTCTCTTACTCTACCTGCTACATCTTTGCAAGCCCACAAAAAACTGCTATCTTACAGAAATTTAAATGACTTGGATCTCACAGACTTTTCCACTCAACTGAGTCCTCTGCTCTCTGACATTTCATCCCTCTCTTGTCTAAACCTCGTGACTCTACAGTATAATTCGGCACTAAAATCAACACTTGACAAAACTGCACCCTCCACTCTTCAACGTACATCAATCACACGACGGCAACCGTGGCACACTAAACAGACCAGATATATTCAGCGATGCTCAAGGGCTGCTGAACGGAATGGGAGGAAATCACGCACCTGTGCTGATTTGCAGCATTATAAATTCACCCTTAAGTCCTACAACTCTGTGCTCAGCCTGGCCAAACAAGTCTATTTCTCCTCCCTTGTGTCATCTCACGCATCCAACCCCAGAAAGCTGTTCTCAACCTTTAACTCCCTTCTACATCTGCCTGCCCCCTCGTCCACTACCAACCTCACTGCTCAAATCATTAGAAAAGAGATCTGCACCTCACACCCCTCAAACCCAGCAATCCTACCCACCCCTTCTATTAACAAAAATCAATGCTATTTCCCTCCTGTAACAGAGGAAGAAGTCTCTGCACTCCTATCCTTGGCTCATCTCACAACCTGCCCACTTGACCCTATTCCTTCACGACTTATTCCCTCTCTCTCTGCTTCACTAACCCCTACCCTAACTCATCTATTTAACCAATCTCTAACCGCTGGCACATTTCCTGACACATTCAAGCATGCATCAATCATACCAATCCTAAAAAAGCCCTCGCTTGACCCCTCCATGCCTTCTAACTATCGATCAGTCTCCTTACTTCCCTTTGCTTCAAAATTATTGGAACGACTAGTCTATAATCGGCTAACTCAATTTCTCACAACTAACTCCTTACTTGATCCACTACAATCTGGTTTCCGCCCTAAACAATCAACAGAAAATGCTCTTGCTAAAGTAATAAATGACCTGTTATCAGCTAAAGCAAAAGGCCATTACTCCTTACTAATTCTTTTTGACCTGTCTGCAGCTTTTGACACAGTTGACCATCCTCTCCTCCTAAAAATACTACATTCATTTGGCATCCGAGACACAGCCCTCTCCTGGTTTGCCTCATATCTGTCAAACCGCTCATTTTCAGTTTCCTTTAACAGCATATCTTGTGAACCTATGCCTCTCTCAGATGGAGTACCGCAAGGCTCTGTCTTGGGCCACTTTCTTTTATCTCTCTATACATCCTGCCTTGGAAAACTTACAGCCTCCTTTGGATTCCAGGGGATATCAATTGCAAACGCAATTGGAAGAATGTACTTATATAGCACTCAACAGCACAAAGTGAAGAAATCACTGCTTATACCATAGGAAATAGAGCCCAAAGAAATGGGGGATTTTTAAAACTTAACATTTAATGGTATTATTAAAACGGGGGTGAACAAATTAAAAACCACAGTCAGTGTGAGAGTGAATGAATGAGGACCTGTGGCTAAAATAGCCTCAGGGACAGAACATATTTTAATTAGGAAAACCAAAGTGTGTTCTCAAGAGGATTAAAAAAATGCTGAATAGAGGTTAAGTAATAGGTAACCAATTTATATAAGTTTGGTCATCTACTGACTTCTACCAACGTAAATGGTATAGTTACCCTTATTGATAATATGTAAGTAAATGGGGGATATCTTGTAATAGTAAAATACCAATGTATTACGTATGTGCTTGACTTCCTCTAAGAGATCAATGCGGGAAATATTAACCGCCTGGTGTGTAACTGGGTTGTAGGTAGCCCCAGAACTGATAGAATTAGAGATCCAATATGGTGCTCTTATTGGATATTGTGTGGTTCACATCGGAGTACCATCATCAGATGGCCCCTGGTATTGTAAGAAGAGATTTTTTACTTGATGTAATAATAGTATTGTTGGCTAGGTTGATACATCATTTCAGTTTAATGATGTTATGCTGCTGGTGTACTACTAGCACATTTACATATAGAATCAGGTCTGATTCATATACGATATATTTATTTGCTGGTATGCCCCTTTCAATGAAATTCGTCATATATCTGATGGATTACCACATATTTTTTAAAAATTTCAAAATTATCGTTTTTAGTATTAGGAGCAAATTGTCAAATTATAAAGGTTCTCGAATCTATGATAACTTTATTAATAGTAAGATAATATAATGCCACTATATTATAGAATGAAACGATTAAAGGAGGTTATATTCCTGTGGAATTATTGCTCTTATAGATTTGATATCTTATATGCACTATAATATCACAATCTGTGTGGCACAATGGGTTTATATATATGTATCTTATTTCATGCACGTGTCCCTGAGGCAATTTCATGCACGTGTCATGCACGTGTCCCTGAGACAATTTTAGCCACAGGTCCTCATTCATTCACTCTCACACTGACTGTGGTTTTAAATTTGTTCACCCCCGTTTTAATAATACCATTAAATGTTAAGTTTTAAAAATCCCCCATTTCTTTGGGCTCTATTTCCTATGGTATAAGCAGTGATTTCTTCACTTTGTGCTGTTGAGTGCTATATAAGTACATTCTTTCAATTGCGTTTGCAAGTGAAATCCACAGGTTTGCTCCTTTTAATGTACAGCACCTAAGTCCCAATGTGTATCATTATTTAAACGATTCTCTCCCCTATTACCAAAGAGAGAAGCATAGAACAAGGGACACAGCACCAGTAGTGCTGTTGTTTTCTCTTTTTCTTTACACATATCCTTTGGATTCCAGTACAACTTGTATGCTGATGATATCCAAATCTATCTTTCCTCTCCTGATATGTCTCCCTCTTTACTCAACCAGATTTCTGACTGCCTCTCTGCAATTTCCTCTTGGATGTCTTCACACTACCTCCAACTTAATCTGTCCAAAACTGAGCTGCTTCTTATCCCCCCCTCTTCGAGACATGCAACACCTGACATATCTCTGATGGTTGGAGACTCTATTCTCAACACCTCACCCCAGGTCTGCTGTCTTGGGGTTACACTAGACTCTGAACTCACATTCAACCCACATATACAAGCGCTTACCAAATCCTGCCGTTCACACCTACGCAACATTTCCAGAATTCGTCCCTTCCTTACTCAAAAAACTACAAAAATACTTATTCATTCCCTCATTTTGTCACGCATTGATTATTGCAATCTACTCCTAAATGGCCTTCCAAAACACTGCCTCTCCTCCCTCCAATCTATTATGAATGCTTTTGCTAGACTCATCCACCTAAGTCGCCGATCTACATTAGCTGCTCCGCTCTGCCAGTCTCTACACTGGCTCCCCATACACTCCAGAATACAATTTAAAGTATTAACCCTAACTTACAAAGCACTCAACAGTCTAACCCCCAACTATATTTCCTCTCTCATTGTGAAATATTCCCCATCCTGTCCTCTTCGATCAACCTCTGACCTACGTCTCTACACTCCTGTTATCTCTACGTCCCACTCCCGCCTCCAAGACTTCGCACATGCTGCTCCTGTCCTCTGGAACTCTCTACCCCGCTCAATAAGACTGTCTCCAACCTTGTATAGCTTCAGACGCTCCTTGAAACTCACCTATTCAGAGAGGCTTACCATCTCTCCTCCATCCCTCATCCGAACCAAACTAATACATGTACATGAACTGCCTGATTCACTGCTGCAAATACAACTGATGTAACAATCTACCCCAACCTTATGTCTCTGCACCCTTAACCTATAGACTGTGAACTCTCCGGAGCAGGGCCCTCTTCATCCTGTTCTAGATTTGTTTAGCTTTGTTATGTTTTGTATTTTATCACAAATCTTTGTCATTGTATACCCCTATCATTGTACCCAGCGCTACGGAATTTGGCAGCGCTTTACAAATACAGGTGGCCCTCGGTTTACGACGGTTCAATTTGCGCCGTTTCAGAATAACGCCCTTTTTTTTGCTATTGAGAACCATTGACTGCTATTAAAAGCATTAGCACATGCATACATTAAAATAGCCAGTAGGTGGAGCTGTCCGCTTGTGTTGCAGCAAACACATGCAAAGAAAAGCAAGACAGACATGATCAATGGATCAGCTTTCAAAGGAACAAGATCTAGCAGCCATTTCCCTTAGCTGCAGACTCAATGCAGAGAACTGTTTACAGAAAAAGGCAAGTAAAAACATTTTTGTTCATTAAACTTTTTGATGATGATACAGTCTGTTGTGTGATTAAACACAGGCAGGCTAATCAGTGTATAACCAGACCTGAGCAATGGAGCCGTTTTTAAAGGAACAAGATCTAGCAGCCACACTTCCCTTAGTTGCAGAAAAATGCAAGTAAAAAAACGTTTTTCTACATTAAACAGTTTGTTGATGATACAGTCTGTTGTGTGATTATATCTACAGTATATTTTTAGGTTTATAATGCTGTTTACCATTTAAAGTCTTCATTTCAAAGCTTTAAAAATAATGTATTAGGTGTTACTTATGACAATTTTGAGAGGGGCCTGGAACCTAACTCCCTCACTTCCCATTGACTTACATTATAAACTAGGTTTCAATTTACAACAGTTTCAATTTACAACCATTCCTTCTGGAACCTAACCCCGGCGTAAACTGAGGGCTACCTGTAAATGATAATAATAATAATAATATGTTAAGTTAATTTATAGTTTAATGTTAGGTTTATTTTTATTTCACAGGTAAGTTTTTATTTATTTAAATAGAGTTATATTGTAATTTAAATTAAAATTTAGGGGGTGTTAGGTTTATTGGGTTAATAGTTTAATTTAGTGTTTTGCGATGTGGGGGGCAGCAGTTTAGGGGTTAATAGGTTTATTTAGTGGCGAAGATGTGGGAGGCCCGGAGGTAACTATCTTTTCCCCATAGACATCAATGGGGTTGCGTTACGCGATCGCCATTCCGCGATCGCAGGTGTTAGTTTTTTTTCTAACACTCTCTCCCTATTGATGTCTATGGGGACAGTGTGCACGAGTACGTCAAAGCAGCCCTTGGATTTTGTGCGGTATGTAGCTTAACACCACCATATCACACGCACAAGGAGGCTTTTCAGAAACTCGTAATGGCAGCGCTATGGAGAGTGAAATAACGCAACTTTTGTTGCATTCGTTTTGCACCCTGTTTAGTGCAAAACTTGTAATCTAGGTGAATGTGTGTTATGATATAAAGTCGGCCTTCCCAGTGGAGTTGCGACATATATGTAACCTTATACAAAAAAATCTGTTTTCATTTTTTTTATACCTTTGTTACATTTTGAGGCTTTATGAGGACCACCAAGAAAGGAAGTAGCAAATAATAAAATCAAGAAGGTTTTATCATCACAATATTAATACATTGATTTAACTTAATGTATACAAGCCCATACATTTTAACTGCATAATGGATATTAAAGTGAGAGGGAAAACCAGCAAGACTACAAAATGTTTTCCTAGATATTTGTTTCACAATACACGTACATATTCACACACATACATGCACACAACACCACATACAGCATTTCATATGTCCCCTCCACACACACACGTTTGTCACCTATTTTATTTTTAGGGTCCGGTAGGAGTAGCTTGGTCTCTCCTGCTCGTTTCTTTTTAATATGCTGACTCTTGTGGTATAAAAAACTTATAATAGCGGTGACTTACCAATATAGCCTTTGGTCTTTTATAATCCATAGATTAAAAGTTAATTCAGCCCTCGGATTGTAAGGGTTTAGCTTACTATATAAATTCAAGACCTAGGCTGTTAGATAATACTCATTATTGCTATTACAATTGATTGCCCATATGCAATCCACAGAGTTCTAGTGTTTTTAATTTAGCTTAAGCTACAGGATGTGTGCATGTTCCTAGTTGAATTTATTAAAGAGTTAATTGTGTGAATGTAATGGAACATTTTTAATATATTTTTTCAAAATATTTTTGCATTTTCAGTTAACCCATATAACAAATTGTGGGACTGCTTCTTTTTCAAACTTTATTGTATCTCTTTTACAATTAGTTTAACTAGTTGTCAGTGGCTATCTCCTATTAGCAGCCCACAACAAGTATTGTCTATAGTAACGTTGTATATGACCTTTGTCAATTTAATATTAATTAGAGACATTACTTGATACTTTGCTTAACTCTTGTTGACACCCCCTAATCTATTTACTTTCTATAAAATATTCTATACGATTAATACAAAGTAAATAGAACATATTCTCCTATGTGAAGAACATTGGATTGTGAAATACTCATAATTCACATCGGGCTTAGTGCACTTGAATAAACGCAATTAGGTTAGTGTGCGACTAAGGGTGTTACTTTTTTGTCAGTTTTTATGCTTCATTGAAGCCTATGGGGGATATGTAAACATGTTTGCGATATTCTAAGTTCTACTTTTTGCATGCGTTGGTTTAGTGCTTGTGCGCAAACTTTTTACTTTAAACTCGTAGTAAGAGCGGAACACTATCGCCTAGATTTAGAGTTCTGCTGCCAAAGGGGTGCGTTAGCTACGCGTGCTTTTTTTCCCACGCACCTTTTAAATACAGCTGGCATTTAGAGTTCACAGAAGGGCTGGGTTTTCAGTGCGTTAGGCTCCAAAAAGGGAGCGTAGAGCATAATTTAACGCCACTGCAACTCTAGATACCAGCTGTGCTTACGGAAGCGGCCAGCTTCAAAAACGTGCTCGTGCACGATTCCCCCATAGAAAACAATGGGGCCATTTGAGCTGAAAAAAAACCTAACACCTGCAAAAAAGCCGCGTTCAGCTCCTAACGCAGCCCCATTGTTTTCTATGGGGAAACACTTCCTACGTCTGCACCTAACACTCTAACATGTACCCCGAGTCTAAACACCCCTAACCTTACACTTATTAACCCCTATTCTGCCGCCCCCGCTATCACTGACCCCTGCATATTTTTTTTAACCCCTAATCTGCCGCTCCGTAAACCGCCGCTACTTACATTATCCCTATGTACCCCTAATCTGCTGCCCCTAACACCGCCGACCCCTATATTATATTAATTAACCCCTAATCTGCCCCCCACAACGTCGCCTCCACCTGCCTACACTTATTAACCCCTAATCTGTCGACCGGACCGCGCCACTATTATAATAAAGTTATTAACCCCTAATCCGCCTCACTCCCGCCTCAATAACCCTATAATAAATAGTATAAACTCCTAATCTGCCCTCCCTAACATCGCCGACACCTAACTTCAAACATTAACCCCTAATCTGCCGACTGGAGCTCACCGCTATTCTAATAAATGTATTAACCCCTAAAGCTAATTCTAACCCTAACACCCCCCTAAGTTAAATATAATTTTTATCTAACAAAATAAATTAACTCTTATTAAATAACTTATTCCTATTTAAAGCTAAATACTTACCTGTAAAATAAACCCTAATATAGCTACAATATAAATTATAATTATATTATAGCTATTTTAGGATTAATATTTATTTTACAGGCAACTTTGTATTTATTTTAACCAGGTACAATAGCTATTAAATAGTTAAGAACTATTTAATAGCTAAAATAGTTAAAATAATTACAAAATTACCTGTAAAATAAACCCTAACCTAAGTTACAATTAAACCTAACACTACACTATCAATAAATACATTAAATACAATACCTACAATTATCTACAATTAAACCTAACACTACACTATCAATAAATTAATTAAATACAATATCTACAATTATCTACAATTAAACCTAACACTACACTATCAATAAATTCTTTAAATAAAATATCTACAAATAAATACAATGAAATAAACTAACTAAAGTACGAAAAATAAAAAAGAACTAAGTTACAAAAAATAAAAAAATATTTACAAACATTAGAAAAATATTACAACAATTTTAAACTAATTACACCTACTCTAAGCTCCCTAATAAAATAACAAAGCCCCCCAAAATAAAAAATGTCCTACCCTATTCTAAATTAAAAAAGTTCAAAGCTCTTTTACCTTACCAGCCCTGAACAGGGCCCTTTGCGGGGCATGCCCCAAAGAATTCAGCTCTTTTGCCTGTAAAAAAAACACATACAATACCCCCCCCCAACATTACAACCCACCACCCACATACCCCTAATCTAACCCAAACCCCCCTTAAATAAACCTAACACTAAGCCCCTGAAGATCTCCCTACCTTGTCTTCACCTCACCGGGTCCCGATCTGTCCAGAAGAGCCTCCGATGTCTTGATCCAAGCCCAAGCGGGGGGCTGAAGAGTGACGTCCATCCTCGGGCTGAAATCTGGATCCAAGCGGCGGCTGAAGAAATTCATCATCGGCTGAAGTCGGAAGTCCATCATCGGGATGAAGTCTTCTATCAAGCCGCATCTTCAATCTTCTTTCTTCTGGAGCGGAGCCATCTTCTTTCCAACCGACGCGGATCCAACCTCTTCAACCGACGCCTACTCGCCGAATGACGGTTCCTTTAAACGACGTCATCCAAGATGGCGTCCCTCGAATTCCGATTGGCTGATAGGATTCTATCAGCCAATCGGAATTAAGGTAGGAATATTCTGAGTGGCTTATGGAATCAGCCAATCAGAATCAAGTTCAATCCGATTGGCTGATCCAATCAGCCAATCAGATTGAGCTTGCATTCTATTGGCTGACCTTTTTCCACATTTGTAGGTACCATTGAAGTGTAACCAAGAATGATTTCTTTTTTCCTTCTTAAGCATACTAGGGGCTAAAAGATTGCCCAGCGTCAGATTTTTTTGTAAACAAAATTACACCCATCTTTAATGACGCCGCGCAGTCTAGTGTCCCCTCTTAGAATCGGCAAATTCTTTCTTATTATATTACACACTTGGTAATATTGATTAGAGTATGTAGTAACCAATGTTGGTTTTGTCTTTGTGTCAGTGCTGTTAGTCAATTTCTTTGTCTTGTGTGTAAACAAATCCTCTCTGTCCATTTGGCTAACTTCAATATAGGATCGTTTGACCAATTTTTTAGGGTACTGTCTGTCTGCAAACCTTTCGCTAAGGCTTTGACTCTCTCCCTGAAAATCTTCAAAACGAGTACAGTTTCGTCTAGCTCGCATAAATTGACCTTTGGCAATACCCTTAAACACATGCCCAGGATGACTGCTGCGAGTGTGTAACAGGGCATTGCCCGAGATCGGTTTTCTGAAGAGAGTAGAGTTTATCTTTTTGGAACATTGATCAAATGTCAATGTAACATCAAGGTAGTTGATGGATCTCTTGCTCCATTCAAATGTGAACTTCAGAATTCGAGGGACGCCATCTTGGATGACGTCATTTAAAGGAAAGGGCCCTGTTCAGGGCTGGTAAGGTAAAAGAGCTTTGAACTTTTTTAATTTAGAATAGGGTAGGGCATTTTTTATTTTGGGGGGCTTTGTTATTTTATTAGGTAGCTTAGAGTAGGTGTAATTAGTTTAAAATTGTTGTAATATTTTTCTAATGTTTGTAAATATTTTTTTATTTTTTGTAACTTAGTTCTTTTTTATTTTTCGTACTTTAGTTAGTTTATTTCATTGTATTTATTTGTAGATATTTTATTTAAAGAATTTATTGATAGTGTAGTGTTAGGTTTAATTGTAGATAATTGTAGATATTGTATTTAATTAATTTATTGATAGTGTAGTATTAGGTTTAATTGTAGATAATTGTAGGTATTGTATTTAATTTATTTATTGATAGTGTAGTGTTAGGTTTAATTGTAACTTAGGTTAGGGTTTATTTTACAGGTAATTTTGTAATTATTTTAACTATTTTAGCTATTAAATAGTTCTTAACTATTTAATAGCTATTGTACCTGGTTAAAATAAATACAAAGTTGCCTGTAAAATAAATATTAATCCTAAAATAGCTATAATATAATTATAATTTATATTGTAGCTATATTAGGGTTTATTTTACAGGTAAGTATTTAGCTTTAAATAGGAATAAGTTATTTAATAAGAGTTAATTTATTTTGTTAGATAAAAATTATATTTAACTTAGGGGGGTGTTAGGGTTAGGGTTAGAATTAGCTTTAGGGGTTAATACATTTATTAGAATAGCGGTGAGCTCCAGTCGGCAGATTAGGGGTTAATGTTTGAAGTTAGGTGTCGGCGATGTTAGGGAGGGCATATTAGGAGTTAATACTATTTATTATAGGGTTATTGAGGCGGGAGTGAGGCGGAATAGGGGTTAATAACTTTATTATAATAGCGGTGCGGTCCGCTCAGCAGATTAGGGGTTAATAAGTGTAGGCAGGTGGAGGCGATGTTGTGGGGGGCAGATTAGGGGTTAATAAATATAATATAGGGGTCGGCGGTATTAGGGGCAGCAGATTAGGGGTACATAGCTATAATGTAGCTGGCGGCGGCGTGCGGATGGCAGATTAGGGGTTAATAAGTGTAGGCAGGTGGAGGCGACGCTGTGGGGGGCAGATTAGGGGTTTATAAATATTATATAGGGGTCGGCGGTGTTAGGGGCAGCAGATTAGGGGTACATAGGGATAAAATAGTTGGCGGCAGTGTACGGAGCGGAAGATTAGGGGTTAAAATTTTTTTATAGAGTGGCGGCGATGTGAGGGGACCTCGGTTTAGGGGTTCATAGGTAGTTTATGGGTGTTAGTGTACTTTAGAGCACAGTAGTTAAGAGCTTTATAAACCGGCGTTAGCCCAGAAAGCTCTTAACTACTGACTTTTTTCTGTGGCTGGAGTTTTGTCGTTAGATTTCTAATGCTCACTTCAGCTACGACTCTAAATATCAGCGTTGGAAAGATCCCATTGAAAAGATAGGATACGCAATTGACGTAAGGGGATCTGCGGTATGGAAAAGTCGCGGCTGCAAAGTGAGCGTTAGACCCTTTCCTGACTGACTCCAAATACCGACGGTAGCCTAAAACCAGCGTTAGGAGCCTCTAACGCTGGTTTTGACGGCTACCGCCCAACTCTAAATCTAGGCCTATGCATGCAAAAAGCTTCCGTCCAGCACTGTTTACGCTTGAGCAGGAGCACTAAATAGTGCTCCACTCTTCATCTAGCCCTGTTCCTTTAAAAGTCTAAACAAAGATCCTGTAGGTTTCATTGTAATATTAATGCATGTAAAGATTTTGTTTTTCTAGGTATTACTAAAGTCAAATAACAAGAATAAAAGTACAAAATGGAGTTCTGATGTAGAATTTATTTGATTTTGAAAACGATTAGATAGGTGGATTATTACTGGGTTGACAAACTAGAATGGGTTTGAATTTGAAAACTCTTAAATAACCCAGTCAGTAACCATCAGCCGTTTGAGTAGATTTTAATCTAGGATATTGTGTCAGACTCATATTGCAACATTTCCATACCAATGCAGCTGTTTCGGCTCGCCAGAAACATAAGTTAAGAAGTTAAGAAACAGCGGTCTTAAAACCGCTGCTCCGTAACTCGTCCGCCACCTCTGAGGCAGCAGACAGCAATGATCCCGATCGGATACGATTGGGATGATTGACACCCCCTGCTAGCATTATATTGGCTGCGAATCTGCAGGGGGCGACATTGCACAAGAATTTCAAACAAAATACTTGTGCAATGATAAATGCCGACAGTGTATGCTGTCAGCATTTATTGATGTTGGTCGGACATGATCTGCATCTTCATAAATTGACCCCCATGTGTTTTTAGTCTCTTGTGTCTCTTTCTTCCTCAATGTTTTATGCAACACACCTTTAACCACCAGTGCATGCCGTCACAGTCTAGCACTGCATACAATATTATTGGATTTAATAATGACTGTTGCCATTATTCTATAAATTGAAACTTTAATGCTTCCTGTAAATATTAATTTATGCATGAATGTTAGTTTTTAAAATTTAGTTTAGTTAAAAGAACTCTTCAGTAAAGAAATATCATAATATATGGTATTTAATATTGGCTATCTACTAAGATTTGTACAGATAAGGATTTACATGACCTTGAGAAACTGTCCTAATTCTGAATATTAATTACGTAAGTCAGTGAAAATAACCCCTAAACATAAAGTATTTTCTCTAAAGTATTTTAAGGAAATAAGTATTTCTTCTAAGTATTCATTTCATATACATATGTACTGTAAGACATTTTTTTACATTACTTCTTTTAACTTTAGATGGACAGAAGAACTTTAAGTTTGAAGGTTAAGGGCTTCAGTCAAGACAAAGCACCACTTTTTTGGA
Source organism: Bombina bombina (assembly GCF_027579735.1). NCBI lineage: Eukaryota > Metazoa > Chordata > Amphibia > Anura > Bombinatoridae > Bombina > Bombina bombina. Next base: position 499,725,114 of record NC_069503.1, on the reverse strand, counting down.
GTGAAAAGATAAATAACCTTAATTTTAATAAAGTCTGAGGACCAGATTTGGAAATGCATGAAATATGACTCTGGTACAATTAGGTTTTGGGGATCCTATGAGAAAGAGCTGTTTAATAGTGTTTCGTTTTACTTGGTGGAGGCCATTGGGTCTTTATGGTGGGAGAGTTACAGTAGCAATGACCCAAGGCTTTTTATGATGTTGTCTAGAATGTGATTATAAATGGAGACTGGAGTAATGTTTTAACTTTGATTTTTTTTTTTGATACCACTGATCTTTAAAATCTTTTGTCAACTTCATCAAAATATGATTTGTTACTGCACTCAAATCTACATTATTTTCTCCATAGGGTTAATACTTGTGAAGATCTTCTTAGAAACGTCAATACTCTGTTTCCTATTCTTATTATGCGATTATGTAGATGAATCGTGTATTCGATATTGTGGATGCTCTTCATTTAGCCCAAAGCCACAGACATGAGCAAAAACTTAAAAACGTCCTTGGAGTCTAAAATTGACTACAGTAGGAGTGCACCCTTAGTTTATATTAATATATATATATATATATATATATATATATATATATATTATATATATATATATATATATATATATATATATATATATATATATATATATATATATATATATATATATATATATATATATATATATACTGTATATTATATATAGGAACAGGGCAGTTCCCTGGGCTGAACAGAGGAGTTCCCAGGGTATGCCAGAAGTGCTCTCACAATTCTTGTGAAATGCTTTAAGCATTTTAAACAAGCTGGTCTACCTAAATTATCTCACCAGCTGTATGAAGGGGAAGTTTGCTCAAAATTCACAATATACTTATTTAACTGACAGATAACTAATATATCATAAATGACTGGCT